>NC_051158.1:514254-532199 GCF_013339745.2 Dermacentor silvarum
TATAAAATCATTACCCTGTTTTACTTTTGTGTTCTTCACTTCTCTCCCTGGGCTGTGCCTGGAAAAAAATTGGAGGATACTTAAGCTTCGCCTTTAAGAGTAGAACGCGATAGTGTTATCGGGACCCGTTCGCATCGCATCATTCTCAACCGGCAAGTAGGCTCGATTCCCTGCAACACATAACGTGGGAAAGCCAGCTAACAAAGACCAAGCTTACACCGATCCCCTTAAAGTCGGCTTCACTTTTAAACAGAAATGTATTGTTGCTAAGACGTTCTTCCAGGGGCAATAAATGTCGTCTTATATTAAAATGTGAAGGTCCTAGGACATTTAATTATTTTATTAATTGTTTGCTATTGCCCTGACGCGCGCGCTCATCCCAAACGTATTTGGCAGGGCAAGTCCCAATTTTATCTGCCGAGGATGCCAGCGCCATCTGGATAAGGTTTTCGCCAGTAGGCTACCCGAGTGAGCCGGTGTTTTTATGGTAGAAATGCTGGCAAAAGAGGATTGTGTTTTGAGTTTCCTCGGAACAGAATTATGTTTTCTCGTACATTGAAACAACAGTCCGACGCCACCATGTCTGTAGATTGGGCTTAAGTTGTACTTTAGAATTTCTCGGACGGATTTCACTGTGAGAAATTCAATTTTTGTTCACTAACACCTTTCACCACAACGAAGGGCCTGCGCGGTCGGGGTGGTTCGGAATTATTATCTCCTGCACTAACACTTTGCGGATGTGGTGGTTGCGGATGATTTTTTCCGCCACGGACGCGGACATGCACGCCGACGCCGACGCGATTTTCGACCACACAGGGCCCTTAACGCTATCACGTTAATATCTTCCAGGTGGCCATTCGGGGACAAAGACGTTAGTGGTTCTTGATTTGTTAAATATGATAAACGAAGCAATGCTTTGCTAGAATTGCACCATCTGTGACAATTGATACGTTTGACACGTTTGACAATTAACAATATGACACGTTTACCGCGTGTATCACGTTATTCTGCCATAATCGTAGTAATTTCAGATCCTACATGAGGGTGTATTCTTTCTGTTCACGTTTCCTCAGTTTCATGGTCCTCGGGGCACTTCTAACCAAGGGTCATGCATCCGTGGCGTTGGATGGTTTCCAGAATCAGGGGCGCTACTTAGCGGACTCCATTCCAGGGGTCTTGCACAGACCGATAAACGTAAGTGTGCTCAATTGGTCAAGCTTGATAATCTTTGTGACAGACCGGTGCCACCGAAAGGCGGCGCCGGACATCATCATCACGATCATCATCATCAATTTATATTTATGCCCACTGCAGGACGAAGGCCTCTCCCTGGGATCTACAATTACCCCTGTCTTGTGATTGCTGATTCCACCTTGCGCCTGCAAATTTCCTAACTTCATCACCCCACCTAGATTTCTTCCTCCCTCGACTACGCTTCCCTTCTCTTGGTATCCATTCTGTAACTCTAGTGGTCCACCGGTTATCCATCCTACGCATTACATCGCCTGCCCAGCTCCATTTCTTCCTCTTAATGTCAATTAGAATAGCGGCTATCCCCGTTTGCTCTCTGATCAACACTGCTATCTTCCTGTTTCTTATGCTTAGGACTAAAGTTTTTCGTTCCATCGCTCTTTGTGCATTCCTTAATGTGTTTTCGAGCTTTTTTTCAACCTCCCAGTTTCTGCGCCATATGTTAGCATTGGTAGAATGCAATGAATGTACATTTTTATTTTAAACGACAGTGGTAAGCTCCCAGTTAGGATTTCGCAATGCCTGCCATACGCACTCCAACCCAATTTTATTCGTCTGTAAGTTTCCTTGTCATAATCGGGGTCCCTGTGAGTAAATGACCGCGATAAACGTACTCTTTTACATACTCTAGAGGCTGACAGGTGATCCTGAATTCTTGTTCCCTTGCTAGGCTATTGAACATTATATTTGTCTTCTGCATATTCATCAACCCCACTCTTACACTTTCTTGGTTAAGGTCCTCAATCATTTGTTGTAATTCGTCCCCATTGTTGCTGAATAGGACAATGTCATCTGCAAACCGGAGGTTGCTGAGATATTCGCCATTGATCCTCACTCTTAAGCCTTCCCAGTATAAGAGCTTGAATACTTCTTCTAAGCATGCAGCGAAAAGCATTGGAGATATTCTGTCTCCTTGCCTGACCCCTTTCTTGATAGGTAACTCTCTACTTTTCTTGTGGAGAACCAAGGTTTCTGTGGAATCCTTGTAGATATTTGCCAAGATACTCACGTATGCCTCCTGTACTCCTCGATTACGCAATGCCTCTATGACTGCTGGTATCTCTACTGAATCAAATGGCTTTTCATAATCTATAAAAGCTATATAGAAAGGTTGATTGTACTCCGCAGAATTCTATCTTATCTGGAAGACCTCTGTAGCAGAGGACGTGGCCGTTACTCAGCACTGTAGAAGCCTCACCACTCTAACCTCACTAAGGTCAATACCATCCTAGGCAATGCCTGATAATTCCTCAAATTAAGCTCGCCTCATTCGAGAGGGTACGCGTGTTGAACGTTGCCAGGTTCAATTTCCAGTGGCGGCCTGTCCGGGCCCAGAGATTCTTAGCACCCCCTGCCGCGTCGCAGGTCTGAACGTCACTTTGATCAGGTGCTCCGCAGCCACTGGGGACTGAGGGCCATGGGTAATTGCAGGAGTCATGAAGCAAGTAGTGGCCGAATACTGCACCAGGTAGACCAATTCCTGTTCTGGTGAGGGAGTGACTTTGTTGAAGCTTAGTGGCTTTCCTATTTTGGTTGCACCTGGACTAGTATAGCCCCACTAGCTCTCAGCAATATTTTTGCTGGTGTCAGGCGCCGCTCCATGCCTGAAAATGTAGTGGACTGGAGCGGGATTCGAACTAACGACCTTCAGATTACAGGCCCGGTATTCTACATCTGCTCCACGCCACCACCACCGAATATCAGTCAGGTATATACACGGCTTGTTGCAGCGAACACTTTCAAAAATTTTTAAAGGATGCCAGTGGCAGATAGCACAATTCTAGTTCCTGAGCGCTTGTATTCGAAGAGGCGGACATTACTTTCACAAAATAATTAAAATGTATTATGGGCCAATTAACACAAATTCATTAATTACGTTTCAGCTAATTACCTTATGGCCCTTTTGCAATACAAATTCTTGCCGTGGAGTTCGCAAGGGGGATCCACTTGGAACGAATTCTCAGGATGACACAAGATTCGAGATATAATTCACGAACTTTGCGGTGAAATGCATTGCGGTGCATAAAGAAATGCATAGAGGCGTTCTTCCTGCAGCGGACATAAATATAGGCTGATGATGATGAATTAGGGTATTGAACGTCTCAATCTTTGTTGGTGGCACCATGGTGGCACCAACACATGCTGGCAACACGGATCCTTCAAATGCGTTGTTACTTCCTATTACTTGTTTTTGCCGCCAAAGGTCGTGGGTTCGAGTGCCATAATTAACTTTTTATAAAAAGTGCCGTAATTAACTTTGCCATATGTAACACCAAAGGTCATGGGTTCGACTCCCACCAAAGGTTGTGGTTTTGTGTGCATTATTAACTCTATCTTAATTAGGTTAGAGTTAATTAAGCAAATCCAACCCACGACCTTTGTTGGTGGCACCATGGTGGCATCATGTGGCATGGTTGCACTATGAATTTTCGTGCCATAACGCCGGACGACGGGTTTTTGACCCATGAGCGATCTAAAGCTTTTGTCTTAATAATGTGGAAGTGAATATGCCGCTCACTGACAACTTACATTAGCACCATAACGATTTCTCGGATGCTTTACTGTTTCGCAGCTGTGGCGGTTGTTGCACGAGTTCCCGCGGTACTGCGTGGCCGTGTACGACGTCGAGCGGGACGACTTCGAGCACATCTGTCCGAGGGAGAGCGCGCCCCTATTGCGGGTCGTCAGGAAGCTGGTCACGGCCACGGGCGCAGTCCTCGGTCGAGTGACCACGCCATCACCGCTCGGACCCTGGCCCTCCTCAATGCGCATAAAGAGTCAGGCGTGGGGACCTGAGCGATGTGTCGGCGGGTGTAGTGGCGTGGAGGATAGCGGTGGCGGGGGCGGCAGCCCGAATACACCGCGAAGATGAAAGAAAGGCGAACTTTGATTCGACGTCGACAGGGGCCTCGAGCTTCAGGAACTGCGCCCTTAACAGCGACAATAAAAGAACTTAGCACATACACCGTACTACTAATATACTCCGCTGCTGACACTGGTGGCGTGTTTTCTAGGTGTTTTCTGAGATCAGTTGGCTAAGCATTCAATGAACGCCACGCAGTAGCAGATTCAGATTATCTTTCTCGGACAGTTTGAACAGCTTTGAAGACTCGTCTGTGGTATAGTTCCAAGTGAAACAATAAATAAAATGCTGGTTTAAACAAAGTTTACTCCTCTGCTGCCTTAAAGAGTTTGGCGTGGTGATGCGGAACATGTCTGCCGCCATGTTGACGATAGATTGACTTGTATATTGTTCTGTAATGACCCTATAGTACACAGTGTTCACCAATTGTGCCCGGCTGTGTTCTGTATGGACAAACGACAAAGTGACACCGGAATATCAGCCATACAAGACATACCCTTGAAGCGCATAATTTTTTGTATTGCGCAAAAATAAATGAAACGAGAATGTTGCCGAACAAACACGGCAACACTCGAAGCGAAATGTGGCTTGTAAATAGAGCCGATCCTATAGGCAGTGCAATAAAAGGTGTGGGCTAACGGATACCGATGATGCTACCGCATTGCTGCGGATTGATCGCAGCAGTGCACATAGCTCAGTTGCTGCTTTCGCCGGTTTTGGAGTCTGTGTCTCGCCCAGTCGATGTAGCGGGGCGTCTCGCGATCATGGAAGTCCGGAAGAACCGCTGTGACGTAAAGCATCTGCGCATTGGCTCAGGCTTATTCATCACAAACGGTATTCATACAGTTTTCTGGGACCCCAAATTACATTCTTAAACGCCTCGACTGGTCGGTGCAACTGACCGTGCCGTGTTACAAGTGGAGACGCTTTTTGCGTATATTGTCAAGTATTTGAACGTATTTGAACACGTAGAACGAACAAGCGAGCAAGCGAGTGAGAGAGCGAACGAAAGGATTACCGAGCACTCCACAACGCAGAACTTCAGACATATCAAACTCGCATGCAGTGACTTCGGATTACGAGGCTACCAGAACGAAACTTTGGGGCATAATTAGCGGGGCTCCAGCTAGCCGCCGATGCCCTGGCTGAGGACCCTCCTAGGCAACCGATGGCAGTGCTCTGCGACTTCTATTCGAGGCGGGTTGTCGACAACATTCACACTCAGCGAGATTGGCTTGTTCTCACCCGTCGTACCACGATCAGCAAAGTGAAGCGTCCGAGACTACCTATATTGGACTGCACATAACAGTAGTTCTCTTCTTGTTCAATCAAGAAAACGACGAGATACAAGAAAATGGCTTGACTTAGACAACAATGCTTCGTATTGGAAAACAAACGAACAAAACAACGAAAGAAGTCGCCGTTTCGCCCCACAGGCGAAGCACGGATTGCCGTAGCAAATATTGGACAGCTATAAGAAGTAAGCTTAGTCGTTTTATAAGCTGCGTGAACTGTTGTAAACATTCGCTCACTAACTTAACGAGCGTGGTGTCGCGTGCGCACAGACAAACATGAGCCCACCTAACTCGATGACCACGGACATTCGCTTCAAAAACGCTGGCGTGAGGAAGCGCGGCGAAAGCGGTGAGCGAATTGGCCATCGTGCTGCCTCTCGCGTCAACACGGAATACGCGGCGATAACACAGCACACATGGAAGCTATCAGCTCTCGGCTAACCTAGACTCTGTACCTATCGCAGATCCCTTTCAAGATAGGGCCCGCGCAGCCGCGCCGCGTAAAACGCAGTTGGGACCGGAGTAGAACTCCACACCCCGTGCCTTGCGCGCGACGGGAGCCGGCATGCTTCCTTTCCGCCTTCCTTCTTGCGCGCGCGAGATCGAGCTACCATCCTCGGTTCCCCCTCGCACACTTTTACTCGCACGCATAGCATACAGCGCGCGGCCACGATGTTATCAGCTCGATGCTACACAAAGCAGCTGAAGATTGCTGGCCGTGCCCTACCTTGGAATCAAATGGTGACTTACCTGGGGCTCGCCATTGACCACTGGCTCACGTGAATTCCTGCAGCCAAGGCTGTCACAGCAAGGTGCTCGGGGTTCAGGGATCTGTCAGCAATGCTGCAGCAGCATGGCCGTGGCTGCTTCACAAAGTGGGCGCTGCGGCTGAACCAGGCCGCAGCAACGTCAGTGCTCTTGTATGCCCTTCCATTGGTCAACCTCACACCGGCCGGGAGAAAGCAGCTGGAGGGTCTGCACAAACCTGCTATTAGGAGCATCCTGGGGCTCCCAAAGCATTCACCGGTCGCTGCAACACTGGCAGAGGCTGGTGAATGGCCGCTATCGCTGAGGATGCTCGAACGCGCCCTGGGCCACATCGACCGCCTTCACCGTGCTCCGGATGGTGGAGGCCTGCTGGCTAGACTCCGCAGCCAGCCGTTCTCACGGATGGGAGGTCTGTGCCTGCTGTACGAGCAGGTGATCACGGACCCCCCTGTGACAATCGCGCTGCCTCCACCACACCATCGACCAGTGGACGTCCACCTCTCGCTCAATGGAGCGACTAAACGACAGACACCCACTGCAGCACTGCAACAGCTAGGCTGCAGCCTGAAAACACCACGAGGAGCTGGAAGGAAATCTGCTGGTCTACACAGATGGATCAGTCCTGGCGAACGGATCGGCCGCTGCAGCCTTGACCATCCCGGCTAGGGCAGTCAACAGACAATGTCGGATCCCCTTCGCCGCGAGCTCCACCGCGGCAGAATTAGCTGGGCTCCACCTAGTCGCCGATGTCCTGGCTAGGGACCCTCCTGGGCAACCGGTGGCAGTGCTCTGCGACTGGAAGCCTGCGCTCCAGAGCCTCATCAACCACCGCTGATCATGGCTTTCGGTGGCCTTGCTCAGCTCGAAGTTCTCTGCATTGGCTGCCGCGGGGATCACCATCTCGTTTCACTGGCTACCTTCCCATGTGGGAAAAGCCGGTAATGAAGAAGCGGACACCCTCGCCAAAACCACCGACCATGCTGAAGTGCCGCTCACACGAGCAGTCGCTTCCTCTGATTTTTCAAGGCAGCGCCTGAAAAAACTGCTCGTAACCGGTCACCCGGATGTCAGAGTGGCAAACGGCAAGCGTCCCAGGCTACTTACAGAGGGTGACCTTACCAGGAGGGAATGCGCAACATTGCTTTGGCTGCGCACGGGCTGTGTCTGGACGGCGGCGCGGCTGCATGTCAAGGGACGCTCCAGCTCACCGGCCTGCGAACGTTGCGGCGACCCCGAGACCCTCGACCTCCTTCTCTGTGCTTGCCCAGCACTGGCACAGGACAGCTCAAGGGTCACAACTGCCTACAGGCAACAGGTACTACCTGCTGCGACAACCAGCCACCTCCTGTTCCCGTCGCCTCCCCACCTCCGAGCTCTCCATAGCTTTTTGGAGTTTGTGGAGTCGAACGGGATCACCGCCCACTGCTAAGCGCTCGCCCCCAGCAGGCCATCGCCTTCATCACCGGCGTCCGCCATGATCGGATGAGACTACTGCTGCTTCTCCTTCTCTTCCCTTCCTCACATCTTATCTCCCATTTCCGCTTCCCCTGACGCTGCGCCGTGTTCGCTATTAGGCAGCAGGGATAGGCGTCATTTTCCTTAATAAACCACTACTACGATGTTATCGCACTTACGGTAGAGTTACTCTATATGCTCCCAATGGGAGCAGAGTTGCGCATAGGTCCGCCATATTGCCCACCGACGCATCCGTGTTAAGCAGAAAAGCCACTCCTCTTGAGTCCACAACACCTTCGCTGAGCTGTCGGACGTGGTTATGGCTTCGCAAAAAGCCAGACTACAGAACACGGCGGCGGACAGAGCCATCCTCCACCGGACCGGAACGGGAACGGAGCTTCGTGCCCTCGATGGGCAACGATCACTCCCGCCTGAGGTCAGAAGCAAGATCAAGGCGAACCCCATACCAAAGCACATAAGTCATGAACTCCACGAAGGACGACGCGAGGCGCGGGTCGACAGACAGCGCCGACAATTCAAGGGTGACCCGTACGTAACGTACGTGGACGTGGCGGCGTACCCTGCAGGGGGCCTCTTCGCGGTAGCCGCCGTGAACGGGAGAGACAACTCCTTAACCCTCGCGGCCTCCGTCAGGGCAGAGACCCCAGCTGCGGCTTAGCCGCGGCGCTAGTAATAAAGCAACATGACAGGGTGGGCAGGGAAGTTCATGTCGTTACCGACTCGCAACAGGCCTGCCGTAACTTTACCAACGGACGAACACCGGTGCTGGCGGCTCAGATTCTAGGCCCGAGGCTGCAAGAATCCCATCAAATCAAGTGGACGCCGGGCCACGCGGGACTGGAGGGTAACGAAAGGGCGAACGCCTTAGCTCGAGCTCTAATCAACCGAGCGGGGCAAAACCAATCATCTCATCAATCCCCACCCTTTACCTTCGTGCCCCTGCCATCAAATTACTGCGACCGACTCGAGATCTAGCGACTCAACCGCAGGATTTATCCTCCCCCTCACAAAAAGCTCAGCACTGAAGAGGCAATAGCCCTCAGACTTATCCAAACAAACACATTCCCAAACCTACACAGATACAGCAAAATATACCCACAAACGTATCGCGGCATCTGCCCCTGGTGCGGCGATACACGCCCTACACTCTTTCACATCTCGTGGGGGTGCGGGGGCAAACCTGAACATTTAAAGATGCCTAACACGTCATTTGAGTGGTGGGAGGTACAGCTGACCGGCGATACCCTGGCGGGACAAGAAGCTCTCGTCCAGCGAGTACGTCGAGCAGCCATGGCCAGTGGAGTCCTGGAATGAGGACAACACCCACTCGTCCTCAAGATCAACGACCTCGATGGTCTAAATAAATGTTTTCTCTCTCTTGAATGCTGGATATGGTGCGGCTCAGCTTCCGATTGTGCCTGCTCCTTCATTCCGCGAAGGCCAGGTGGCGCGGCAGGCGGCCGCGCAAAGAGGCTCGCGACGATGGCGGCGCGGCGGGCGACAGTGCAGGCCATAAAAACTCTATGGTGCAGGCGCAGCCGTGAAGTTGGCTTTCCTTCTAAAGGATGCTTTTAAATGCGAAGAATTTCTTCGCAAACATTTGCCACTTTTACAGTATCTATCTATCTATCTATCTATCTATCTATCTATCTATCTATCTATCTATCTATCTATCTATCTATCTATCTATCTATCTATCTATCTATCTATCTATCTATCTATCTATCTATCTATCTATCTATCTATCTATCTATCTATCTATCTATCTATCTATCTATCTATCTATCTATCTATCTATCTATCTATCTATCTATCTATCCACCTACGTCTTGGTGCTCTCATGGTCGTTTCGTTAACTTGGTATTTAACAAAATTGGCATAGTATGACTTGCGCGTATGAGAACGTTAACCAGCAATATTTTGAGGGATAGCCTGGAAGGACAAGCCTTAGGAAACTACTCTATACTGCTTTTGAGGGAGATTTACCTAGAAAATTTCGTTTGCGCTTAACGGAAAGGCATGACGAGCGAGGAGAAAGTTGGTATGTACGAAGGACTAAGGAAAGTGTTCTCTTTTGTCACCGCTGTTGTTTGTGATGTAGATGGTGTAGATGGTATGTATGAATGTATTGGATGCTAGAAAAGACCAATATTGGGTTTAATCTCATGCAAACAGGCGGGCACGATAGTAGAGCAGCCACTCCCAGGTTAGTTTTCTGCGGACGACATTGTGTTACTGGCTAACAGGTAAAGTGATATGCAAGGTATGGCTGATATATGCTGACAGAAAGGGGTTACCTTAGGATTGAAATTTAGCCTTAAAAATGAAGTCTTGTGGTTTTCATTGAAAAAGTTAGCAGACAGTGTCAATACATGGCCAGGAAATATCTCGTGTAAAGCAAATACGTGTAGCTTGGTGTATGGATAAACAAGGCCACTAAGTGTATGGGAACACAGGAAAAACAATGGTAGCAACGAGTGAAGAGATATTTGGCAATAATGAAACACAAATCGCTGTGGGGTTCCAATAGAGATGAGGTGCTCCGAGGTATGTGGAAGGATGTAATGGTTCCAGGATTTACATGTCAAAATGCAATTTTTGCTTGAAGTCACAGGCAAAATTAGGATTCGATGGCAACCAAATTGGGACGGTGGGACGCCACGCGTTGGGCGCTCACGGGAAGACTACACACTTTTTTCGAGTGCTGTTGGCCGCATTGGCCGTAACAGGGTGGGTACAGCAAGTTTGCACAGAACGGAAAAAATATAAACAGGTTATAAAATTTAAATAGGACATGAAGCAATGAATGTTGGAAATACAATACAATAACCACCAAAACAAATAACCAAATACAAAGTGCAGTACTTTGGGTACGAAATACATTTTTGTAACATTGTGACAGTGGCATCACAAGCAGTATAAAATGAAGACTACATGATGTATTCTGGAAGAGTCTGAAAACATTTTCATAGCACCACAAAGATTCATTTTCACAAAAGGTTTTTTAACGCGCTCCTCGAAGCGTTCAATGGTACTCGATTGCAAAACTGACATCGTACAGGGTGATATGGACTGGATAAGTTTTGAAATGAAGAATGCTCACAGTAAAATTGATATTGAATAACGACTGGGAAATATGAAAGAAAGTCAATGGCTGGCGAGAGTGTCCAAGTATTTTTACAGTAAAAATATTCAATCACATTGGACGAAAAGCACAAGGAAGCTTATCAGCAAGTGTGCGACTGCTATAGTAAGCAACAATGTAACATGCTTTATTAGAATGCCCAGATCGACCCAGCTGTCGGTTTAGGCTGCGCTGGCCTCCTTGAAGCCCTTGGGTTCTGGGATAGCAGGCGGAAAGTAAATTAACATGTACACAACCGAGATTAGTAAAACACAACTGGTTATTTACAGTTATTCTAAATATTACAAGCCAAATGAAAGTTTTGCACTTGTATACTTTCTACAGATGAATATACAGTCCTGTAACAAGCAAGCATTGTATTATATGTCATCTTACTTGAAGGTTTTTTACGAGGCATTAAATAATGGCTCAAGACTAAGAAGGGAGGCCTGGTGCTAAACATTCAGCGGATTCTCAATCGCAGCGTTCAAATGCTGTTTCTCTGCAGTGTCTGAAAATGCCACTTTATCATTAAAAAGTTGTACTACTTGAGTTGTATGCCGTGTTATAATCATAGCAAATATTACGCGCAACGGTGCACAGGGCAGGATCGAATGGCGCTGATGTTCAAGTTATTTCTTCCCCAAAACATTGCATGGTGGTCCTTTTTGTATCTGTGACGATTATGTTATGCCGTATGCTGCAATGAGGATTCAATCACACGTGTCAGTCCTCTTGGTCCCAGGTCACGTCAACAGAAAGCGGTGTGATGCTACTTCTCGTTTTCAATAAGCAACTTCTTTGTTTTGTTATACAAACAAAAACGTATAGAAAGGATGCACTAGGCTTTCAGAGCTTTGCATTGTTCAGGGTGCTTTGATCTTGCGCTTTTCGCAAAAGCGTGTGGACGTAAATTCTATTCAGCTGTCAAAAAGCATAGTTAGCTACTATGCATTTTTCCCGACCACGGATCTGTTGAGTAATGGCGGGAAGTGACGTAGCTGCCGGGCGTGCACGAGAATATTCTATAGGATTCGTTGCTGCTCACGCAGACAGTCCCACCTGCTTCCTGTCATGAACCGGCTGCTCTCAGTGCATATTTCGTTAGCGGTAACAGTCACTCAGCCTTAGAGTGTACATTGGACCACTAGCAGTGCCTATTCGGTGCAGTTGCAGTCGATCGATTCCAGTTCGCCTTTTGCAATCAGCAAGCATGTGTGCGGTTGAACCGATTCCGCTTATTTTAGAAACGATGAAAAACTCCAAGTTAGTCTCACTGGTTTCTGAAGCAAGAAAGGGTCAAGGCGTCCACGCCTATACTAAGGCAAGCTGCTTACCCTCAACGCTTATGCTTCTCATTGACAATAACGAACTTTCTATAGTAATGAGAATGATGTTGGAGTTACATGTAGAATTCCAGAAAACAGGCTTGTGCATGCACTATTTTTTTTTTTGAAAGCTACAGTTGCTTGCGCTTCAAAGTCCGAAAGAAACTCACACGATGTCCTGCTAAGAACGGAGTTTAAAGAAAGCCTGGGCCCAGAAGACAATTAGGAGGGTACAGCACGGCGTAGTAAATGAAGGTTTCATGAATCTTACATATTACATTAGGGCAGGAAAATGGAAGTAACAAAAAATGTCATAAAATATTGACAAAATCTGAGCTAGGAATTCAATACCGGAAAGCTTCTTATTCATTCATTCATATTTCGATACGGCTGTTTATAAGCAGAGACATTCCCGGAACGAAATAGGGAAAATGAAATGAGCTATAAAGGGAATAAATAAATGCTAGCGGAAAACATTAATCGTCACTTTGTTCCCAAATTATTCACACAAGAAATTGAGAAATGATGCCTTTAAGCTGTTACGGATTCGAAATGCAAGGAAAGAAATGTTTAAAACAATTTAAAGTCGGCGAGGGATTACGCGGCTAGGTAATACGAGAAGTGAAACGGGTGCTTCAATACCTATACTCCCATTCGCAATCTTATGCAAAGCACAAATGCGTTTGTACAGGTGCCTTCGCAGCAACGAGTGAAGTAATAAGCTTTAAGCATGTGATGAGGGTGAGAACAACCTGTCATAACGATTGCAAATGAAACGTATTGCCTTTTTCTGAACAAGTTCAAGGCTAACTGTGATATTTAATGTGGGGAGAACGTACAATCACGGCATATTCTAGCACAGGCCAAACCAAGGATTCTTGGTTTTGGTAAGCTATCATTTGGTAGCTGTTTGTTGCGTGTGTGAGCGCTCGTTTTAGATACGCCAATTTACGCTGTGCCTTGAAAGATCTGTCTGTTTGTGCCAATCAAGATCAGAAGCGAAACGGGACTTCAAGGTACCTGAACTCATCGACTTGCCCGAGGTTATGGCCGTTAGCGTTGGGCGTCAGCCTGTAATAATCACGTGCTGATTCAAATTGTTATCGTTAACAGTTACGTCCTAAACGACATGTTTATGACTAATGTGCTAAAGAAGCTTACAAGCAGTAGATATCAGTGTGATTGGCTTATAGTTGGAGATTATTTCTTTACGGCCACTCTGAAGAGATCGGAACTACGTAAGCACTTTACAGTTCAGGGGAACTGTCCCTGAGCCCATAGATTTGCGAAGCATTTGTTGAATGCGTGGCGGTGCTTCAGCATATCTTTTCAGAAACCTGTCTTGAATATAATCCGATTTCGGACTTTTTGTGCAATCAATATCTAGAATGACGTTATCAGTTCCCCAGAACAACTTGTGCCTACGTAGGTGAACGTCGTAAGCTCACTGTGACAGTTGAATGTATAGGATAGTTCTATTATCATGAGTGTACACATATTTGAAATGTTGGTTAAACGCATTACAAAATTCTTTGGGATTGCTACAAAGCTGGCCATTTATAAAGAATGTCGATTGTGCAGGTGCCGGCGGAGGTTTATATGGTGTGAGAGTGTTCCAAAATTTAGATGGATTTCTCTCAATCAAAGTGGATAGTGAGGTTTTAGAATTATAGTTCGGAACATAATGCATTATAAGCTTTAATGCAGTTTTAAACAAGGATAACGGTGAATCTGAACCTTTCAAATTTACCTTATGCTGTATCATCTGAGACCTGGGATACATTTGCGTGTACAGATTTTTATTAAACTTTCAGAATAAATCAGTAGGGTTATGAAGGTGAAAAGTGTTTTTCAATTGTCCTCATAGTTTCAGCACCGCGCGACGTTCAATATACTGGACACTGGGATTCTACCAGGTCTTTCTTTCACCCAGAGCGCATGTAATGACGTACCGGAGATATTGCGCTCAAACTCACGCTCAAAGAAGTTTTAATAACTCAAAAGGTAAAATCACCAAGATGGCAACACTGTTCAAGAGCAGCAAATATCCAGTTTGACGTACCCAGTGATCCAAACTGGTAGGAAAATGGTTGGAGACGCAGACATAAAGACATGCACATAGACGCCAGAAAGTGCGTGAACTATTCTAAGAATGCGAATTGCATTAAAACAACAAAGGAATGACAGGATGGATAATCACAAAAAGGCCAGTTTGCTGCCGAATATTGCATTGTAAAGGCGAGAGCCTTTTCGGAAGAAAGAGCCGGCTTCGTCGTCGGCAACGGACAATCCTTGCAGAGACACAATGTATCTGCTAGTCTTGAGATTTTCTTTTTTTTTTCGTCCCTCGTGCCCATGCACCGCATATTGCGTGGCACGCGCGCTAGAATGACCTAGAATATTTGAAAGTGTCCAAAGCGCCGCGCGAATGCATGGGAGGAGCGAGGACTTTTTGTGTGAACTCTCGCGCAGCGGCGCTGCTGTACCAGACCAGTGGGCTTTCTCCGCTGCGGAAGCAGTGCCAAGGCGGCGGGCGTCTGCTACGAGCCTGATATTTTGCTTGCTATTAGCCAACATCGCGCAAATTTGGGATATATTAAGTACCACGTCACCGCAAGGTAAAAGCGCAGTGACTCACCGCACAGAGAACTGCGCTTGTCGGCTGTGAATACGGGTATTTTGTCTATATCCTTCTAGCTCGCTCGGCCCGCGCTTACGCGGCTGTTTGAGTAACGCATTCCGCGCGCTTACTTCATTTAGTCATGCGTGGAATGAGCAACGTGAACGTGCTGCAGAAGAAAATAAGCTGGAGATTGCGATGATAATCAGGAGAACGTGGCAGATATGGCAAACTCACGCTAACGCTTTTACACCCTACCGTTTCCTTTCTTTTATTTCATGCATTCGATTTGCTTTACAAGACTGCATCCCGCGCTCTGTTGTTTCGCCGTATTGGAGAAATCCTTAACTCGCTCTTGGAAAGCGGAATGTGTCCGTCAACGGGGCCGCGCTATGGTATGATAAATCTTTATTACGGTCCCTCGGAACGCGCGTCGGCCGCTCCCACGTCGGTGCAGAAAGGCCGAGCCTCTCTGCGACATCGCGGGCCCGACAGACAGCTCATAACTGTGCTTCAACATCGGGGCTGCTTAGGGCAGCCTTCCATTTCGACGCCGTGACATCGTCGCCGTCGTGTAACGCGGGGCACCGCCAGAGCATATGTTCTGAGTCAGCTAGGTCTCAGCATAGCTCGCAAACATTGGTCGATTGTATCTCTGGATAGATTCTGTGTAACAGGGCGGGGTTAGGGTATGCCCCGACCTGGAGTAATCTGAGTTTTAACGTCTGTGGTCTGCCCAGTTTCCTATGTGGCGGAGGATATCGTCTCCGTCCCATGTAAAAATGTTTGGTAAGTTCGTTATATGAGGAGGGAGGGTCACGATTGTCCATAACCTCAGCGCCCCGCCACCCGGTAGCTACGCGGTCAACGACTCCTTGTGCAACTCTGTTGGCCGACTCGTTGAGGTTGGGCGGGGCGCCCTCGATCTGCCCCATGTGTGCGGGGAACTAGATTATCGGCCGCGGTACCAAAAATAAATACAAACCTCTAACTCTAGCGGCTAGTTCACTTGGTATATATACCAAAGTATAGCATGGAAAAGCCCAAATGTGTGACTAAGATGACTGATGGGTCATGGCATTAGTAACTTGACATACTTGCATTCACGTCGCGATTAATGACGATATGACGTGTGCTGCAAACCCGCACTTTTCGCCCAGAAATCCTTCTTATGGTGTGGGTGTGACGATAAGAAGGTGTTGAACGCCAATCTCGATCTCAACGTGTCGAACTTAGCCATATATCATGAACTGAGAGCATGGGAGGCATGGTAATAATAGTGCTGCATCCCGTCCGTCCTGTACAAATCCTCCGCTGACGCTCCTCACGAACGCGATCCTAATTGACGTAGACGTGGATGGTGTTCCATTCAAGGCATTGGTTGATACTGGAGCCCAAGCGTCCATAATGAGCGCTAATCTTTGTCGTCGCCTCAAAAAAAGTTCTTACGCCTGCCATCACTCGGGCCGTACGCGTCGCCAATGGCGCCAATGTTGCCGTCAGTGGTATGTGCACTGCGCGCGTAGGAATTGCTGGCCGCTACGTTCCAGTCCTGTTCACCGTGCTGACCAGTTGCCCTCACGACCTCATCTTCGGGCTCGACTTTCTGACGACGCATTCTGCCCTCATCGACTGTTCCACCGGTACGCTGTGCCTCGAGCTTCCTCTTGTTTCCGACGTTCGCCCCGAACCACCGAACACCCTCTGCACTACAGCGTTTGTTCGGTTACCTCCAAAAGCCCTAACCTTCGTCGAATTGGCCTCAACGGCACCCGTGCCTGATGGCGACTATGTCGTGGCACCTATTCGTGACGTCCTCCTGGCGCGCGACGTCTCTGTGCCACACTCCGTCGTTACCCTTGCCGCTAATCGGATGTATCTCCCCGTCATCAATTTTGGCTTGACGAAGCAAGTGTTACCTGAAGGCATAGTGGTGGCCACGCTCCGGTCTGTGACAGACGACCACGTCACTGCTTTTGCAGCCGACGCGTCTCCCGATCCTCCTGATTACCCACAGGATGCCTTGAACCTCGACGGCCCATTACGTCCCATGGTCGCTCCGGACCTCGCCCCTGACCAAGCAGCCGCCCTATATCGCCTTTTGTTGTCCTACCGCGACATATTTGACACTGAAAATCGCCCACTTGGTCAGACGTCCCTTGTTCAGCATCGGATAAACACTGGTGATGCTGTTCCCATTCACCGCCGACCGTATCGTGTGTCCACGGCGGAGCGGCAAGTTATTCAGCAGGAAGTAAACAAGATGCTCGCCAAAGGCATTGTTGAGCCATCGTCGAGTCCTTGGGCGTCGCCGGTCGTGCTCGTCAAAAAGAAAGATGGCATGTGGCGTTTCTGCGTTGATTACCGCCACCTAAACCGAATCACTAAGAAGGACGTTTACCCTTTACCACGAATTGACGACGCTCTTGATTGCCAAATACTTTTCGTCCATTGACCTTCGATCTGGTTATTGGCAGATTTCCGTCGATGAGCAAGATCAAGAAAAGACCGCTTTCGTCACTCCAGATGGCCTCTACCAATTTAAGGTTATGCCGTTCGGTTTATGCAATGCCCCCGCCACGTTCGAACGGATGATGGACTCTCTGCTTCAAGGTTTCAAATGGTCAACTTGCCTTTGTTACCTCGACGACGTCCTTGTGTTTTCTCCTACATTTGAGACGCACCGTGTGCGCGTTGCAGCCATCCTTGACGTCTTCCGCAAGGCTGGGCTCCAGTTAAACTCATCGAAGTGCCACTTCGGGCGCCGACAGATTACAGTGCTCGGCCATCTCGTCGATGCTTCCGGAGTACAACCCGACCCGGAGAAGATTCGAGCAGTAACGGCTTTCCCTGTACCTCAGTCTGTCAAAGACGTCCGGAGTTTTGTGGGGCTCTGTTCTTATTTCAGACGGTTCGTGAAAGATTTCGCAGCAATCGCTCAACCACTCACTGAACTTCTGAAGAAAGACGTGCCTTTTACGTGGGGTTCCCCTCAGGCTGCCGCATTTTCACGCCTTATCACGATTCTGACTAATCCACCGATCTTGGCCCACTTTGACCCATCCGCACCAACAGAGGTCCGAACCGATGCCAGTGGTTATGGGATCGGCGCCGTCTTAGCGCAACGCCAACACGGACACGACCGCGTTATAGCCTACGCTAGCCGACTCCTGACAACTGCAGAGCGCAACTATTCGATTACCGAGCGCGAAGTCTTGCT
>NC_051158.1:532299-636852 GCF_013339745.2 Dermacentor silvarum
CCTCCTCGCCTCTTGTTTCGACGTTCGCCCCGAACCACCGACACCCTCTGCACTACAGCGTTTGTTCGGTTACCTCCAAAAGCCCTAACTTCGTCGAATTGGCCTCAACGGCAACCGTGCCTGATGGCGACTATGTCGTGGCCCTATCGTGACGTCCTCCTGGCGCGCGACATCTCTGTGCCACACTCCGTCGTTACCCTTGCCGCTAATCGGATGTATCTCCCGTTGTCAATTTTTGCTTGACGAAGCAAGTGTTACCTGAAGGCATAGCGGTGGCCACGCTCCGGTCAGTGACAGACGACCACGTCACTGCTTTTGCAGCCGACGCGTTCCCCGATCCTCCTGATTACCCACAGGATGCCTTGAACCTCGACGGCCCATTACGTCCCATGGTCGCTCCGTACCTCGCCCCTGACCAAGCAGCCGCCCTATATCGCCTTTTGCTTTCCTACCGCGACATATTTGACACTGAAAATCGCCCACTTGGTCAGACGTCCCCTTGTTAAGCATCGGATAAACACTGGTGATGCTGTCCCATTCACCGCCGACCGTATCGTGTGTCCACGGCGAGCGGCAAGTTATTCACAGGAAGTAAACAGATGCTCGCCAAAGGCTTGTTGAGCCATCGTCGAGTCCTTGGGCGTCGCCGGTCGTGCTCGTCAAAGAAAGATGCGATGTGGCGTTTCTGCGTTGATTACCGCCACCTAAACCGAATCACTAAGAAGGACGTTTACCCTTTACCACGAATTGACGACGCTCTTTTGTCTTCATTGCAAATACTTTTCGTCCATTGACCTTCGATCTGGTTATTGGCAGATTTCCGTCGATGAGCAAGATCAAGAAAAGACCGCTTTCGTCACTCCAGATGGCCTCTACCAATTAGGTTATGCCGTTCGGTTTATGCAATGCCCCGCCACGTTCGAACGGGATGATGGACTCTCTGCTTCAAGGTTTCAAATGGTCAACTTGCCTTTGTTACCTCGACGACGTCCTGTGTTTTCTCCTACATTTGAGACGCACCGTGTGCGCGTTTGCAGCCATCCTTGACGTCTTCCGCAAGGCTGGGCTCCAGTTAAACTCATCGAAGTGCCACTTCGGGCGCCGACAGATTACAGTGCTCGGCCATCTCGTCGATGCTTCCGGAGTACAACCCGACCCGGAGAAGATTCGAGCAGTAACGGCTTTCCCTGTACCTCAGTCTGTCAAAGGACGTCCGGAGTTTTGTGGGTGCTCTGTTCTTATTTCAGACGGTTCGTGAAAGATTTCGCAGCAATCGCTCAACCACTCACTGAACTTCTGAAGAAAAGACGTGCCTTTTACGTGGGGTTCCCCTCAGGCTGCCGCATTTTCACGCCTTATCACGATTCTGACTAATCCACCGAACTTTCCCACTTTGACCCATCCGCATCAACAGAGGAACGAACCGATGCCAGTGGTTATGGGATCGGCGCCGTCTTAGCGCAACGCCAACACGGACACGACCGCGTTATAGCCTACGCTAGCCGACTCCTGACAACTGCAGAGCGCAAACTATTCGATTACCGAGCGCGAATGTCTTGCTCTCGTCCTGGCTGTTTCAAAGTTCCGCCCATATTTATATGGCAAGCCCTTCTCAGTAATCACAGACCATCATGCGCTGTGTTGGCTTTCGTCGCTCAAGGATCCTACTGGCCGGCTTGGTCGTTGGGTCTCTCCGACTACAAGAATATCCCTACACAGTGACGTACAAGTCGGGACGGCCAACACCAGACGCAGATTGCCTCTCTCGCTACCCAGTCGAAGACCCGACCTCTACGTCTGAGCCTGACACCGACGCCTGCGTTCTCTCTGTTTTTCCTCTGGTCCATGTCGCCGACGAGCAGCGCCGTGACCCGTCCTTGCGTGTCATCATTGACCGCCTGGAATCTCCACTGCCGACAGTTCCCTTGGCTTATTCACACTTCAAGATGGCGTACTCTACCGCCACAACGTTCACCCCGACGGCCCAGCATTACTCCTTGTGATCCCTAAACACCTTCGCTCGGCTGTTCTCCACGAACTTCACGACCCTCCCCACTGCCGGTCACCTCGGTGTGTCACGTACCTACGACCGGATCCGCCGACGCTTCTTTTGGGCCTGGGCTTGCTCGCTCTGTTCGAAGATACGTAGCTGCGTGTGATAAATGCCAGCGACGCAAGACACCCTCGACGCTACCTGCTGGGTACCTACAACCAATCGACATTCCCGCGGAGCCATTCTTTCGGGTTGGTTTAGATTTACTTGGTCCCTTTCCTCTTTCTACCTCTGGGAACAGGTGGATCGCTGTGGCCACAGATTACGCCACGCGCTACGCCATCACCCGAGCGCTCCCTACAAGCTGCGCCACAGATGTTGCCGATTTCTTTTACGCGACGTGATTTTATTACATGGAGCTCCGCGACAACTTCTCACAGACCGTGGCCGGACATTCCTGTCAAAAGTTATCGCGGACATCCTGCAGTCCTGCGCCACGAGGCACAAGCTATCCACGTCATACCATCCGCAAACTAATGGCCTCACGGAGCGTCTTAATCGCACTCTCACAGACATGCTCGCGAAGTATGTCTCTTCAGACCACACAGACTGGGACCTCACTCTGCCGTTTGTCACCTTGCCTATAATTCCTCGCGCCACGACACAGCCGGCTATTCCCCATTTTTTCCTCCTGTTCGGCCGAGAACCAGCACTGCCCCTCGACACAACTCTCCCTGTTTCACGCGGCACCCACCAGTGAATATGCACTTGATGCCGTCGCCCGCGCTGCTCACGCAAGGGAAATTGCCCGTGACCGCCTTCTGAACTCCCAAGAGAGTCAAAGGCGTTTGTACGACCAGCGACACCGAGACGTGCACTTCCCGCCTGGTTCTTTGGTGCTTCTATGGTCTCCGTCGCGTCAGGTCGGCCTGTCAGAAAAACTGCTGTCGCGTTACACAGGCCCTACCGAGTGCTTCGTGCCGTGACTCCCGTCACATACGAGATCGCCCCTGACGCCCCATCTGCTTCCCAGTTCAGCGATGTCGTGCACGTTACACGACTGAAGCAGTATCACCCTCCCAGTGATGACATTTAGACGCTCCGGGACGTCGCTTCTGCCGCCGGGGGATTATGCTACACGCGTGTGGTATTTGATTGTTTGACCGAGGCGCGCGGGCGCCATCACTCGAGAAAAGAAGAGGAAGAACGAGCTGGGCTCGCGCTGTGAACCTAACCGGTCAGCGCTGCAACCGCTGTTGTAAATAGATCCTGTAAATAGTTGCCCGTCTTACCGACTCGTTCTTCGCGTAACAATAGTAATGATAATTTCTCAGGACCTTCATTGAAGTTCTTTGTCCGTCCAACTATCCGAATGCTCAACTGTCCGACTGACTGACTGACTGACTGACGGACTGACTGACTGACTGACTGACTGACTGACTGACTGACTGACTGACTGACTGACTGACTGACTGTCCGACTGACTGACTGTCCAATTGTCCGACTGACTGACCGACTGAGTGTCCGACTGTCTGATTGACCGACCGACCGACCGACCGACCGACCGACCGACCGACCGACCGACCGACCGACCGACCGTCTGACTGTCTGACTGTCTGACTGACTGACTGTCTGAGTGACTCTCTGACTGACTGTCTGACTGACTGATTGTCTGTCTGTGGTTTCACATCCAAAAATCACAATATGACTATGAGAGACGCCGTATTGGAGGGCTCCGGTAATTTCGACCGCCTGGGATTCTTTAACGTGCACCTATATCTATGTACACGGGTATTTTATGCATTTCGCCTCCATCGAAATGTAAGCCGCCGTGGCCGGAAATCGAACCCGCGTCCTCGAGCTTAGCAGTCCAACCCACCAAAGGCACTAAGCTACCAAGGCTGTGTAGGCAAAGGGTACGCGAGAAATATACGCGGCAAAAAACAAGACAAACCAAAATAAATGAAACGCTAACAGTGCAACATTGTGTACGTACGCAAGCGAACGTCAGAAAACGAACGTGATGCATTACGGATGTGCAACTCGTCTTTCGCAAACACTAAGCGAATTTTAAAATGAAAGTAACTTTCGGAACATTTATTGCGTATGCTCGCTGGTTCGTAAACAGGAAATATACTTACTGATAAATAATTACGTATTGTAGGTACGTAATGAAGAGGCAACTAATCACCAGAACATAACTTTCTGTTTACTGATTGAAGGTAACTATTTTAGGGATATGTAGAATCAATAGCGATATTTGTAGTGCATCAAAGACAGTAATTTTCAAGACGATCTTTCACTCAATATAATGCAAGCACAAACATCGTCACGCGCCATGAATGCTTGTTAGTTTACGTAAAAAATCACACGCTAAGCATAAACTATATCATGAGAAGTTAGATGTTGGTAATTTCAGAAAAGATTCACGGATTATTAAAACAAGGCTATTACAGTAATAACTTTTGCATAAGAAATGAGTAAATGGCTAGGCCAGTAGTAGCTATCTATTTATTTCAATGTAGAAAAATATATTTTAGTTCACCTTTTTTATGTTTGTTTACCTATTCGCTGCAATGGCTTTTTTTCTAATGTCTGAATTTGAAACAAGCTTCGCTCACGGTGAACCTTGAGGTACATCGTGCGCGAAGTTTGTATTGAAGAGAAAGCGTACAGCAAGGATTGTTCGTGTACGCTATCTCTGAAGCGAAATAGGACAACAATATTGTGGCGTTAGCGCCGTCTCTGCTCCTTCTGTTGTTCCCCTTACACCTTCTTACTGCGCTCTGTTCATAATAAAGTATTGTCGAGGCTAAAGAATTCATGAATAAATACATATGCATATGGCTATAAACCACTACTGACCGTGAGTGAAAAGCCCGTAGTGGTGAGCGAAGCGGTCCTTGCCCGCGCTTAAGTATTTTACTTGACTTCACGAGTAATTTACTTTTTTCGTTACTGTTATTCTTGCAAGCATGGTGCTATTGAACGCGTACCCATGCAAATACCGTTTTTACGTTCTTTCCTTGCGCGGGCTCATTTAGCGAGTTCTACGCACGCACAGTTACCGCATTACCGTTCCCGAACTCTAATCCCGGAGCTAGTACGCGCTGATGAGTTTGACGCGTTAGTTTTTGCATTCTCTTGCTGCCCAAGCACAAAGACAACGCTCAAAGTTTGGTAAGCTCCATGCAGCACCACACTGTTGAAGTTACATGGACTTTAAGTGCTTTGCGTGGAAATTGAACGCAAAAATCTACAGCGCGAGCAGACGACCCTCGCTTCCCGCACGCTTCGCGAGCGCGAGAAGTCCACGGGTCCTAGGGTGCCTCGTGCCAGCGCCGGCGCTTGCATCGAGGCACCCTAACGGGTCCGGAGCAGCAGCGGCGCGGCGCGGCAGTTCACAGAAAAAAAGTTGCAGTGGCTTAGCTCGGCTATGCCAGGATATACGTAGCGTTAGCAAAGGTTCAGCTGATTATTCTTAGCTTTCCTGGTTGTCTAGATTGTCAAGGATTAGCTTGATTGTCATGCTTACTGTCATGCTTACTGTTGCTGCAGGGGTGGTCGGGCAGGTCGCTCAGCCTCCTGGCGACGCCGCTTTGCTAGACGTTCGTCCCTTTGCTCCAGTGTCTCCGCAGCACGTTTAGCCTTCTTCTGTTCATTCCTCCTACGCTCAACCGCTAATTGCCAGGCACCTACTTCGGGATCCGATGAGTCAAGCTTCTCCATTCTTCTGCGCTGTTGAGCAGCATTTGCGCTCTCCTCCTCCATGGCTATACCACACTGGCAAACGCCAGTCAGAAGCGCAGCGGCTCCAGCGCAGTGTCAGACGGCGACTGCACAGCGAGCGCGCGCCGGCGCCAGTGCGTCTACTAGGGCTACGACGTCACTCCTCTGAAATGCGCAGACCGGCGGCGGTGAGTCGCGCGCAGCGGTAGCGGAGTACGCGAGAGGTGCCGGCTTCGGTGGCTCCGGTGCGCACGCCGTGTGACATCACTGATCCTTGCGCATGCGCAGCACGGCTCTTGATGTGCCGCGCGAAACGGGCTTGGCTAGGCCAGTGTAGCTAACGCTACAAAAGGCCCTCGCCGGAGCCGGCGCTTTGGACACTACCCTCACTCTACGGTCACTCTACGCGCGCTCCTGCGAACTTCTCGTTGGCGTCTATGCACCGCCCAGTGTAGCACACGACGCCACCACAATACTTCAAACGCATCAGATATTGAAAGCGCAATGTCCGACGTGTTCCTTCGGCAATTCGCAAAATCGCTTCCAGCCGTCTCATCAGACACGCGAGGCTGGTGTCCTGCAGAAAAAAAATTGTCGCAGTTTCACCCGAAAGGCGAAGCACCAATTGCGATAGCAAATTAGTAGAGAGCTATACGGAGTAAGGATAGTAGTTTTATCAGCTGTATAAACTTGTACATCCAGCAGCACCAGCAACGCGCAGAACTGTTTCGACGCCGTCGGCGTTTTACCCGCGTTCGCACAGAACGCGCGTGGCGTTTTTATATAAATACGCATTTGGTGCCGCAGCTAAACGTCGCCTGCACTCCCTCCCTCTCGTCCCCTCACAGCCTTTCGCGCGAGGGAAAAAGCCGCGTTTACTTCTATATATGAAAAGCAGGAAAGAGACGCTTAATTCTGCAGCCCTTCAGGGAGCACAGCGAAGAACGCGCGTTTGCTCTCCGACGTGCGTTCGCTTCCCGTGAAAGCGCGCGTCCCTCGAGGCCTTTCACTCGCACATACAGCGTCCGGAGCGCGGTGACGATTTCATCGCCGTTGACGTCATATGGAACCTCACGGCGACGGCGACGGTGACGACGACGCCGACGGCAGAAATCTGCTTTGGAGTGTCCATATAATTGCTATCGCAATAAAAGAAAACAAGCGATTTCGTCCACAAGCTGCTAATTACCAATAGTACTCGTCTGTTCATCGCAAATAACCGGGTTGAGTCCCAGCGTCGAACGCAATGGACTCGCGAAATCAAAGGAAGCATAGATAAAAGTAAACGCGTGAACAGTTTAAAGTTCGTATTCGGCGCGTTCGCTGTTGCATTAACTGTAATATAAAATCAAGGATATGTCTTGAAAGTAGGTAGAAATACGAGAAACAGTAGTTACTTCTCTGGTAGGTACAAAAAGTTGTCGCAGTTTCACCTGAAAGGCGAAGCATCAATTGCGATAGCAAACTTGTAGAGAGCTATACGGAGTAATGATATTAGCTTTATCAGCTGTATAAACTTAGACATGCAGCAGCATCGGCAACACGCAGAACTATTGTCGACGCCATCGGTGTTTTGCCCGCCTTCGCTCAAAATGCGTGCGGCGTTGGTGACTGTTGCCGCTCCTCTGATATAAATAGGCACTTGGTGCCGCAGCTAAACGTCGCCTCCCTTCCCTCCCCCTCCCCCACGGCCTCTCGCGCGTCGGAGGAAGGCGCGTTTGCTCTACATATATGGTGATTGTAAAGGAGAAAAGAGACGCCTACTTCTGCAGCCCTTAAGCGAGCACGGCGCAGAACGCGCGTTTGTTCTCCGCCGTGCGTTCACTCCCCGTGAAAGACGCGCCCCTCGCGCCCTTTCACTCGCACGTACAGCGTTCGGCATTGGCGCTGAGCCGTGCTCCCTCAAGGGCTGCAGAAGATAGCGCCAACCTTTCCCTTTCCCTCAAGAACCACTTATCATCGGCGACGATTTCATCTCCAAATGACGTCATACGGAACCTCACGGCGACGGCGACGCCGACGGCAGAAATCTGCTTTTGAGTGTCCATATAATTGCTATCGCAATAATAAAGCGCCGCACCGCTGAATGCTGCTGTGAACTGTTTTGGCGGGAATTTGAACGATGAATTTTCGTCAATGCGGCATAGATGGTGTCCAATACATCGGGCAGTGGGTTTTATATGGATGAATGCTTTGGGCATAGGAGTACCGTCTCATTACTTAGTATCCAATATATTGGACAAATCCCTATAGCAGGGCCTTAGGAGGGTATACGATTAAATTTAAGCGCCGGATAAGCTGAATAAATTCTATAATGCGCCATGGGTGCCTAGGGCTTTTCTGAACACGTCGTATTGAAGATACTTCTCAGCATGGTCTTATACAATAAAATAATATTTGCTCAGTAACCCATCAACATCGCACAGTTCGATGGAATATATCAAATCATCGAATAAAGTTGCAAGAGGAGCAAGAATTCAGCTATCATCAGCCATGCTGAAATTTGCCACTACGCTGTATTCCGGTTCGTTAGTTTGAAATGCCATCTTCCAGCTAATAACCACTGTTTTGCGGTCACACAGACAATCAGTATCTTCACATTCATTGCCGTTCTTAAATTTCATAATTAAAACACGAGATCGAAAGTAGCAGAATCGCCGGCAGAATTTAGAACTACCTGCTTTAAGTTAAACGAAATAGCTCGATGAATGACGGAGTTACACAACGACTTGTCACGACCAGTCGGAGCCTAGGAAGACCGATCAAAATATGGCAGATTAAGATCTCCATAGAGAACCATTTCGACCAAGGAAACTGTTGTTTCTGGAAGTATTCATTAATGGCGAAAAATAAATCGGTGTCAATGTTTGAGGGGCGATATAAGACGCCAGTCACTACCACGAATGTTGACATTACAATAAAGGGCTTTTGTAGAGGTCGGCTGGGGGCCCGAATTTATTATAATTTCTAATAAACAATGCTACCCCTCTACCCCGACCAGCCGGTCTATCCTTCATTAAAACGGAGTGCTTTGGAGGCAAGTATTTCAATAATGGACATCGAGACTTTCAACGAAGTTTTTATTTAGACAAGTAATTGACGGATTTTCTCATTTTACAAACCAAATGAAACTTGCAGTTTTGTTCAGCAATCTTCGTGAGTTTTGGTTTAAAGGTGTCGATTAGTTTTCTGCTGGAAAACATCAATTTTTAGAGGAGCATTGGCAACTGAATTGCTCACATCGTCTACACATGCTTGACAATGTCAATTATCCGATAGTCAGCTTGGAAACTAATTTTACAGCATCCTTGCGAAGTTCAGTGAAGTGCTCCTAGAGTTCTCCGCGTACTTTACGTACGCGCGTAGAGAAATCTTTATTCTAATGAATGCTTGGTCCTGTCAGTCTCCTCGCATTTTGAAGACGTCTACCTTTATTCTGAAGTAGATTAATCTTAAAATAGCAGGCCTTTGCTTTCCTACCATCTGAAATTCAAGCCTGTGACATCGCGCAATATTATCGCAGGTAACTACCGTTTTTGCTGTCAGTATCTCCAACACGGGTGACAGCAGCTGATAAACCATAGAATAACTGATAGATCACGATAAACTGCAGATTACAACGTGTTCTTTCTTGAACGGTTTTCGAATCGTGGCTTTCTTTTCCAATCCGCACAGCTCACAATTCTGTTTATCTTAACTACTGTTAACTCTACTTCTCGTGAGCTCGAAGCAAGTTTGCTAGTGCTTCAGGTGCAAGACTCCAGTTCGATCAGGAACTCATCAAAGCAGTCTTTTTTCGATGTGCACTTGCATGACCCGACTTATACGCGCTTGACCGACGTTCAATGTTAGGGACAGGGTTGAACTCGGCATCGCCCGCCAGTACCAACAAGAGTTTCAAAGACTGCAACACATGCAAGCGCACATCCAAAAAAAAAAAGACTGCTTTGATGACCGCCTGATCGACCAGGCATCCATCAAAGCAGTCACATCCGCTAAGTGTCTTGCACCTCAACCGCTAGCAAACTTGCTTCGTGCATACGAGAAGTAGAGTGAGCAGTACTTAAGACAAACAGAATTGGTGAGCTGTGCGGAAGCACTTGTGTTGTGATCCTCTTCATTCTCGACTAATTAGCTCTGCTGCTTGTAAAATGTGAATTTCTGCCAATCGCCCAAGTTCCACGACTATCGCAATGTCGTCGTATATTCATGGCCTATCCCATAGGGTCAAGAAAGTGGGGGAGTGCTTTGGCGTCAGAGTAGCTTTTTTCGGCTAATCACCACATTCAAGGGATTGGTCCAGCCAATAACAAACCTGCTTTGGGGAGCAGCATGGAGGGTCAATAATTCTGTACTGTCAGTATCCTAAATTTAGTTTGAAGAGAATGCAGGTGAATTTCATGATAAAGAATATTATTCGCTACATATTTTGGAAGACATAGACGCAAAGAATTGCGTTCTAAAAGAACGAGAGGGCGTAATTTTAAGTAGGGCCTCCAGAAAAATAACGTACGACCAAGCTCTAGGATAGGGCGGTCATATATACAATAAATTATCCACTGAGTCTCCCTGCGCATTCGAAAACGACTGCTGCTCATTCTTCGCAATAAACCAACAGCACGTGCCCCTCTAGGTGCAATGTACTCAATTAGTGTCCACTAATTAAGCTTCTTTTCTGTTTAAGTCATTTCCATATATTTTGATGATTCTACCTCTGGAATTTTTTACTGGCCATATATCAGTGTTATGTGGATAGGCAAGTCAAGGGGAAAACGATGATTTCACTGTTGTTGACTCTTAGCGACATTTGTATTCCTAAATTTTAGCCACATTTCAATCTGATTCAAGTACGGCGGCAGTGGTTGCATGAAACACTGCCTTTTATGCATGAAATTTGTGTTCCTTTAGGCCACATTTTAATTTGATTCAAACATCACTGCAATACATAGGGTATTTCTAAGAAAATTTTTTGTGCTCTCCTTTTCTTTATCCTCGCCTAGTTAGCGCTGCTACTTGTCAAATACGGTAACACAACTGTCTTGTTTCAGGTCTTGGGACTTCTAACCGATAGGAATAGCCTGTGCCATCCACGTTTTCGCTAGCGCTTGAGCAGCATGAATCGTTCGACGAGCTCGGAAGTGCGGGATAGTCTTCGGACGACGACCCCACCATTACCTCCAAAGTGGATGATGAGACTTCCTTAGCTGACGTGAAGGGTTGATTCGATGTTGACTTGTGGACTGCTTCATTCGAACGCAATTCGGTCGATACAGTTTCGTCAACAGGAGCCGCATCTATGTTGTCAGATTTGGGCTTCACAACCACCGCTGACCGTTCTCTGGCTGCGGCCACCACTACGTTTGAACGATGCTTGAGGCCATAGGCGGAAAGTTTTAATGTTTCGGGGGGGGGGGGGGGGGGGGGCTGACCAGTTTTCCGAACCCCATATATATATATATATATATATATATATATATATATATAACCTTTTACAACAGTTACACTGAAAACTTGGTGTGACCTCGAAAGATTGTTCAGTGAAGTTACGAGCTTATATGAGTATTTGCAACACCTCAGCGTAGGAGACAATTGAGTTTTACAGCCCGAGTCTCTTCGCACCGCCAAGAGACTGGCGTCTCTTGGTTGGGCCATGCGACAAGCGGATTCAATTAAACACGTTAGGGAGATATATGTGTTTTGTGCGTATTAAGTCGCCCAAGTACACATCTATGAAAAAAGCAATTTAACACACTGTGAAGGTTTTAATATAAAAGATGCAATCAAGAAATCTTCTGCTGCCGAAAGGTCAGTTATTGAGAAGATAAGACATAACAAAATTAAACGATATATAACAATTCCTGAACACAATTTATGACTACAATTGTTAGCATAAGTGCAATGTGATTCCATAACGCCATAGTTTCATTACTTGTCAAAGCATGCCTTATGCCGCTGGTTTCGTTTATTTTCCAGAGGCAGAATAAAGGATTATGGAATTATAGAGTAAAAATTATCAGTTGCGCAAATAAATAAACATATTAACAAATAAATACAGAAGACAACGATATCTCAAAAGCGCGAAAGGGCTCGATAGCAATTATAGGAACAGCGTGGATTGTGTTACTGAGCGGCAGATGCAGCATATGACTAATAAAAATTAATAAGGAAAATGCATAGATGGACTAGGGAGTTTTACAAATAACGCAACCATGCATCTTTTCTTACACAAATGACATCACTCTGCTTGCGCTGTTATGTACCCAATTTTCGTTTCATTTGTATAACTTCTTGTGTTGTTTTCGAAGGCTTTTGGTTTCCGTTGACTTGTGAAGTTGGTTTCTTTCTCTATCCTATTAAAGACAGCAGTTCGTTGTCTGATGCGATGATTCCACCGTCATTGAAAAAAAATGTTCGTTCGGGCACGTGATGTGGAAAAAAAGTTGCCGACAATCTTATTCAAATTGATTTTGCGGGAGAGTTCTTTGTGGGCGTGCAAAATTGCCGGATGGTTCAAACGGGCTTGTCCAGTCATCGACCGCAAGTATGTTTTCAGTCGCTGAAGGCAAGAAAAACGCCTCTCGGATGTGGTCGACGAGACCGGTATGGCCAACGCAATTTTTTTAGCTTGGCGATTACCGGCAAGAGGTTTCGCAGGTGTTCGCCCTTGCCCCCCGTGAACATGTGCACGTCGTCCTCGAATGTGTGCAATGATGCTGACCTTTGCTGGCTTAAAAGGCCAATTAGCATATCTCTGTGCAAAATCAGACATCCTGTTTCAAGGTCGTCCCCGTATAACTATGTTATATATGCTTCGTCTTCCATCCCTATGGCAAGGAAGGAAGGAAGGAAAGAGTGGAGAAGGAAAGGCAGGGAGGTTAACCAGTTCAGCACAACCGGTTTGCTACCCTACACATGGGAGCGGGATGAGGGGGAATGAAAGATGGGGAGGAGAGAGAGAGAGAGAGCACATAACACAGCACACTCATCGTCAGTCACAGTCCGTCACTCTTGCGTGGTACGTAACATCACTGTCAAAGCCGCTTGTCCAAGCCCGTTTATTTTAAAAACCTGAGTAGTCCCTTCGTCGCCTTCAGCTGCGATGACTTCTGTCGACGACACGTGAGAATCGTTTCTATTGAGATTGGTCTATTGTCAAGGTGCGCTAGAACGGACGCCAGGGACTGTCTCGGAACATTGTATTCAGGACAGTCGCATAGATTGTGTTCTAGCGTCTCCTCGCAAAGACAGGCATTGCAAAAAGCGTTGTCGGCCATTCCAATGAGAAATGAATAAGATTTCCTGAATGCCACCTCTAGCCATAAGCGATAAAGCATAGTGGCCTCTCTTCGGCGGGGTCCAGTTGGTATACAGAGATGCATCAAAGAGGGCAAGCTGTTCAATGTGGGACTTATGCTGTCACATATCAGGTGGACATACCTGTTGTTTAACGAAGACAGCACTGTGGCAAGTACTGCATAGAACCTCTGGCGGTACATGTCACTCACTGATGGAAACACGTGAGCTGGAGAACCTTCTTGATAGCAGCGTGCCGAGCCCCCCCCCCCCCCCCCCCCCCCCCCCCCCGTAGTTGGCGCCTATGCTTGAGGCAGTCCGTAGTAGAACGATTTGCACGACAACGTCGACAGGAAGGCTTACCGTCATCCACTATGTGACCAAACACGTTGCAGCGCTCACATGGAGAGTGGTATAAGCAGAGTTGAGCGCTCACTAAAGTGTTAATCACGCGAAAGAAAAAAACTTGAAGTGGCGCTAAATAGATGTTGTCCTCGGTAGACAAAAGTTGTTTGAAATTTCTTTTTTTCAGGGTGTCTGCATACACAGTCCTGCTAAAATACTTTCGCTACTGAGACAGTTCTACCCAGACACGCTCCTAAAGGTCACAGTTGTTAATTATGTTCTAGAAGATAATCCCGAGTAAGTAAAACAAAGGGATCAATATGGCAGCAAAGATGGCCTAGAAGCTGTGCATCTGCCTTGTATGAGTTAAATTATGGGAACAAAGTCCGTTACGATGGAAAGCACGCCACTTTTCTTCACGCAATAAGTCTGAAGAGCAGAATTCAATAGAGGAAGAGATGGATGGAATTTCAATTGAATTCTAGGGTTTTACGTGTCAAGAAAGCGATTTGACTATGAAGTACGCTGTAGTGGGGACTCCGGAATAATTCTGACCACAATGGGAACTTTAACATGCCCCCAATGCACTGAACACGGGCGTTATTTCATTTCGCCCTCATCTAAATGTGGTCGGCGCGGCCGGGATTCGATCCCGCGCCCTCGTGCTTAGCAGCGCAACAGCATGGCCGCTAAACCACCGCGGCGAGTAAAGAGATACATAAACTGGATGTGAAGTGCAGGGTTGTTGACGGGAAGATAAGCCTGCAGTTTGCTACGCGGCATTAGGAAAGAGAAAAAAAGGACGTAAGGATAACACACACACACACACACACACACACACACACACACACACACACACACACACACACACACACACACACACACACACACACACACACACACACACACACACACACACACACACACACACACACACACACACACACACACACACGCGCGCGCGCGCGCGCGCGCGCGCGCTTGCGCTTGAAAGTCCACGTGACCTTCAAGGGCTCGCCGCCTACGTCCACAGCCTTTCGAGACCGACCCTGTCAGGATGCCCTGCCTCTACCATGGACCTTATTGCCGCTAACGCCTTTGTTGACGCCATCGCTGACAGCCATGTCCAGTGGTTTGACCGATTTGCTCATCCTACACATGTGTCGTCAGCTCTTGACATTGCCCTTGAGGTGGAGACAGTAGAGCACTGGAAATCTGCTGACCGCGCATACAGATAAGCCTTCATGGAACCGGCGTCAATAGCCCGACATAATGCTCCTCCTGGACGGCTCCATCAGGTTTCGCCAGTGCTCAGGTGCTACCGATGCAGCGACGCGGGAAATTTTGCTCGGGACTGCCCACAAGTGTTAGAGCCTTCGACAAACTAAGCTACTGCTCCCCAATTTCCCGCGGGAAACTACAATGCGGGCCGCCGAGAGCACGACTCCGAGTAATGTCTGAAGCCCCTTTCCTTTCACCAGGCCCTTCACAGGGATGCCAACTATGCCGGTGAAGCTTGGGGATCCGCCTCAGCAGGTTGAAGCACTTGTGAACACAAGAGCGGCCTTCAGCTTCCTCGCGTTGAGTATTTTGCCTGGGAGAGTTTTGTTGAAGCCTGTTCCAGTCGACCGATCCCACCTCATCTTAGCTGGTGGGAGCACTCTACAAAGCCACGGCGAAATCTGGCGATGTGTGTCCGCACTCGGGAACACCGTTAATCAGCAGCTTGTTGTCGTCCGAAACCTGTATGTACCAGTGATTTTAGGATGTGATTGGTGCAGTTTGGGGTCCGTCTGGAGTTTAGCGAAGCTGTGTGCCATCGAGCTCTCCTTGGCCACTTCGACACCGTCTCCTGCCGTTCCCAAGGCCTCCAATCCTCCAATAAAGCTCACTCTTAGTTGTCGTACCGTGCAATTACATAACTTTATTTCCACGGCTTTCAGCATGGTGCAGGCTGTGCTGGCTAACATGTGCCGCACGTTCAAACCCTCAGCCACCACATTTTCTTCGCAATTCGGTATTTTAACAACCTGGCTATGCGCGTCAAGCTTGCCGGTCTTGTGCGCTAAACAAAATGAGCAGGCACAACCTGAAGCTCGAGAATCCTCACCATTTTTCCAACCTGCGACTACGAAAGCCACAACTACGATACCTTTTGCATATGGTGCCTGGGTGTCTGTGCGCTTCGGCGTAGCATCAATGTTCGCGCGGTTGGTTCCAAACCTGATGGAGAATTTTCAATGCCACGTGCCCTGCTTCGCTCTTAAGGCAGCACACTTGCTGTACTTGTTTTCAATCATTCCCGCAGCGACATGCACCTGCATCCAGACAGCGTTCTCTGAACCTGTGCCTACCTAGAGCTGGAGAACCTTCATAACTGGAGCTGGAGCTGGAGCTGGAGCTGGAGAACCTTCAGCCTGTCGTAGCACTAGTGCAGCCTGCCGCACCTTGGGCGCCAAATGTTTCCTTCTTAGACTGAAACGAATTCGAAATTTGGTGCCGACTTAACTTTGCCACAGAAGTCCGAAGTTCAAGCACTGCTACGAAAATACCGTGATAGTGTGGCCATATCGCCGAAAGAACTCGGTCACACTTCTGTTTTCGGCACAGGACCGATACTGGCTCTCAAGTCCCTGTACGGCACCACCCGCGTCGAGTATCTGCCTACGAACGTGCAGGAATTGCTAGTCAAGTGGACGACATGCTTAAGCGGGGTGTTAAATCTCACTCGTTTTGTCCGTGGTCGTCCCGCATGGCCCTCCTGAAGAAGAAGAGCGGGACGACTCGCTTCTGCGTTGACTACCGAGGCCTGAACGGACAACACCTTACGTATATCCCCTGCCTCGTCTTGAAGGCGCTCTTGATCGCCTGCATGGGGCCCATTTTTTTCACCATGCTGGATATTCTTTCTAGCTTTTGGCAAGTAGAACTAGAGCCAAATGAGGAAGAAAAAACTGCCTTTATAACGCCTGACGGACTGTACCAGTTTAACGGCCTGCCATTTGGTCTCTCTAACCCTCCTGCTAAATTTCAGTGACTAATCGACACCGTACTTGGACATCTGAAATGAAAAATGTCTTTGGTCCACTTGGACGACATTATTGTCTATGCCCCTACTTTTCCTGAACACCTCAGACGCTTGGAAAAGGTCTTGCGGGCTCTCAAAGACGCTCACCTCCGCATTAACCCTTCAAAGTGCGTCTTTGGTTTCAACGAAGTCACCTACTGGGGTCACAGTGCTAAAGGCATCAGCTCTGATTCGCTAAAGCTTTGCAGAGCAGACCTCGGGACCATTAGACCTCGAGGAAGAAGAGGGCACCGGTCCCCCTATCCCACCCCCATAGAGCGCCCCTTTTCTGCCACAAGAGTTTGCCTATTAAATGCAGAAATAAAGACTTATATATATAAGATCCAAGCCAATGTCGGTATTCCACCTCCCACCAGAGCAAAACCACGCAAAGGTTTTCTGGGATTTATTACTATTTCAGCCGCTCTATTCCTGGCTTTGCTTCTCGCGCGGCACGTCTCAACCAGCTGCTAAAGAATGACACCCGCTGGAAATGGAGACCAAGACGCTGCCTACGGTGACATCAAGACTGACCTTCAGACACCACCGACGCTCGCATGCTAGGACGAAAATGCAGACTGTGCTTCACACCGACGCGAGCAGTCTCGGCCTCGGTGTTGTCCTTCTACAACTCAGCTCGGACGGGCAGAAGAGACCGGTAGCTTATGCTAGCCGCCGACTCAGTGAACCGGCGAGCCGGTACCCCGCCTCCGAAATTGAGTGCTTGGCGGTAGCTTCGGCGGTTGAAAAATTTCGCCCGTACATTTATGGTAAAAGGTTCACTGTGGCTACCGACAACGTCGCCCTCCGCTGGCCACAAACAAGAAAAGACAACAGCGCTAAGTTCGCCAGGTGGGCTCTCACGTTGTAAGATTATAACTTTGTCATTATCCATCGCAGCCGCACTCGACACCAAGACGCCAACAGTTCGTAACCCGATGGCTCTATCCGCCGCGGTGGCTCAGTTAGCTAAGACGTTGCGCTGCTGAGCACGAGGTCGCGGGATCGAATCCCGGCCGCGGCGGTCGCATTTAGATGGGGGCGAAATGCAAAAACGCCCGTGTACTTGCGTACTAGTGCACGTGAAAGAACTCCAGGTGGTCAGAATTATTCCGGAGCCCTCCACTACAGCGTGCCTCATAATCAGAACTGCTTTTGGCACGTAAGACCCCCAAAGGAGAACCCGACGTCTCTAAGGGACCCCTCACCAGTTTTGGCAGTGCTTGATGTACGCGCAACACAGATACAAGACATAAATTGTTGACATCGTCCGACGACTGTCCGGTGAAGTATGCACCCCCCAGAGTCGTCGTGAAAGCCTTCTAATCTCGTATGTCGTTCGAGATGGCATCCTTTGTCGGCATCGTCAAAATGAATAGTACCAGCCCATCATGCCGGAGGCCATGCAACAATATTTGCTGTTGATGTGTCACGACGCTCCAACTGATGGTCGCCTCGGGCTCCACAAGACGCTGGCACGCATCAAGGAGGAGGAGGTAAAACTTTATTTTCGTCAGATGCAGAGTTATTTGAATTACTGGGTAGGCGGCGTGAGGTGGCCGTAAGCCCTTGACTTTCGGCGACCTCCAAAGCCCAGTTGACGGTCCGCAGCTGGACCGCGGGATCCGAGCTGGGAACCGCTATACCTCCTCTCAGTCTGAAGTGTTATTAAGTTCGAGTTCCGCCCTAGGTTTGAGCCCGGGGCAGTCGCTCAATATATGTGTCAGGTCCGCTTTATAGGCGTCGCACTTCTTGCATTTAGGTGAGAAGCAGCCCAGATATATTAGCGAGTACTTGTAAGGGTTACCAAATAAACCAGTATGCAACTGTATACGTTTCCCGGTAAAGATGCCGAGGCGACGACATCTTTCGACATGGGGAGTGACGTCACTAACTTGTCACATAAAAAAGAACCAGCATAGCCACTTATTTCATTGTTGTTGAATCACCGCTATGGGTAGGCATGAATACGAGGAGCGGCAAAGGGAAATGCCTTGCTCCTGCATTGAAACGCACAGCAGCAAGGCATTTTCACGGATAACGAATCTCAGATTCCTACGAAAGGATGGAAAAACTTGGGAAACACACGGTCGGAGCGGCAGGGCGACCACCACTTGGACTGCGCATGACGGGCGGAAGAAACTAAAGGCACGCGAAAGCAAGTTTCGCGCCGTTTTCGTGACGTCAGGGTCACCTGACGGGGTAGTCTCGCGCGCCGCAGCCATTCAGCGTGGCGGATGCGCTGCCTCCGCGGAAGAGGGGGAGAAAAAGAGGAGGCTGACTGCGCTGGCGAGGGTGTTGCGGCGTAGATCAAAGCGTGTCGCTACTTTCTAACATCAAGGGGTTTTAGTGGTGCGACAGCTGCATACTCCGCTGGGGGCGCCACGGTAGTTCCGCGGTATGAAAATGACGGAGCGCGCGCCTCATTCTCTCTCCTGGGCAGCGCCGCGATGAGCGCTCGGGCCGCTGCCGCGAAACGGGAGCGGCGACGTGGCGATCCCGTACTTCGGGCTCGCGAAGCCGAAAGGAAACGTGAACGGCGGCAAGCACACCCTGAACTCCGGGCTCGGGAAGCCGAATCGAAACGCCAACGTCGAGCGGTGGATCCCGATGGCGCGGCAACGCGAAGCCGAATCGAAACGTCAACGTCGAGCGGTGGATCCATCTCCCGCTCAACCTAACCATCTCCCCGCTGCTTCGCATCCACACATGGTTCCCTTTAGAGGGAGATGGAGTAATGTTTTTACGGAGACGCCGTCTATCGCTAGGATGCCGGGGTTTTGTCGTCGCGTAACGTCGTCATAAATCTATCGTCATCGATGGCTCATGCCCCGTAAGCAAGCAAAAATGCAATGGCTCATACCTCCGTAAGGCAGACGCTACAAACACTCAGCAATGTGAAACATACAGTCCACATAGTCTTCGGAATCACGCAGACAACATGCAGAACAGCATACGTTTAAATAAAGAAGAAGCTCAAAACAAGCATACGAACCTCATAAGTGATAATAAGGTGCTCCTGCACCTACATGAAATGCGAAGCACTTAGCGCGCCCCGCATACGTTTCCCGGTAAAGATTACTGTTGCGCAAGCTCCCGCGGCGACGGCAGCTTGTGACGTGGGTAGTCACGTCCCCAGCCTTTCGTATATAATGTGACCAGCCTAGCGACTGATTTCAATGTTGTTGCAGCACCGCTATGTCCGGCGGCGTGCTGTCAAAATTATGATTACTCCCATTACTCTAAAATAGCTTTCCGCGACTACCCCGTGACACTACCAATACTCTAAAGCCATGCAGTGGTGGTTTTCGACATATTCGCTGTACATCTACTTTCGAAGTGTCGGGATGAAGAGTCAATTTTTATTCTCTCTTTCTCTTTATACCGACGCAATATCAACTCCGACGGCCCAGAACCTCTGAATCGTACTTCCTACGACTCCCCGTTCTACTGTTCTACAACAGCTTCATGATGCCGCTACAGCTGGACGCCTTGAAGCGTCGGTTCGTCGGCGTAGGTTCTTCTAGTCTGACTTTTACCGTTTTGAGCGCATGTACGTCATTGGTTGAGAGTCCTGCCAGCCCCGCTAGCGCTCTTCCTTGCTTCCCGCCGACCCACTTCAGTAAATCAACATTCCAACTGTACCGTTTTACTGCGACGGCCTTGAAATCCTTGGACCGTTTCAGGCGTTGCTTTCAGGTAACAAGTGTAGTACCGCATAGCTATTGGCTTTGCGACCCGATATGCAAGCACGCGGGCACTGCCACCCAGATTTAAGAGTGACGTCGCAGACTTTCGGTTTCGCGACGCCATTCTCCACCATGGCGTTCGACAACAGCAGCTGAAAGACTGGTATGGGTTGCGCTTTCTAAGACGCAGACACATAGAGGCACACCAATAAACATGTCTTCCTCTGTCGGTGTCGTAGGAAAGCAACCCGTACCAGTATGCAATTACAACTGGCCCAAGAAACAGCAATCTTAAAATGCTGAAAGACTACTGTCGTCATATCTTTGACGTTGTCGATGACAGCCTTTGCTCGTGTTCCATTCGTGAGAAGCTAACTACTACCTAGCATCCGCAAAGAAAAGACATTCCGAATGCCTTAATTACCCACTGACCACGATGCTATGCATGCAAATCCCACCAGATCACCTTAATTGGGATTCCATTTTGCCTTATATTACATTTGCATAGAAATCGTCCCAACATGGCAGCGCCAGAATATCCCCGTTTTACCCCAGTTTGACTGCCAGCCCACGTGGCCCTTTCAGACTCTACTGTCATCCGCTAAGTACGCACCTACAGAGTACGCCCTGGGCACTACTGCTCGGGCTCACATGGCTCGTGAGATTGCACGATTGTCTCAATGCCTCGCAGCTCCTTCCAAAGGCCTGCTACGAAACTACCCACTTCTTCCAAGTATCGTTGGTCCTGCTTTGGACGTCTTGCAGCCTTGTCAGCGTCTAATCACAGCTTCTATCTTGCTATTCTAGACTTTACAAGGTTCTCATCCACCTCACCGAGCTCACATACGTGATTGCCCATCATGCCTACTTAATACAACAGGCCACGTACACAAGGTCGGTCATATTCGGCACGGAGTATGACGAGATAGTAATTATTCATACTGGTGTCGTGCACCTTTCTTGTTTGAAAATGCTACTTCTCCGCCATGAACGCTTTCCTTTTCTATGCGCCGAGATGGCACTCCTACCGGCAGGAATCATACGTTACAGGCCATTCCCTCACTTTAAAGGCGGTACCAGCAAGTCGAAGAAAACGGTTGGAGAAGCTCTCGTGTACTTGTTCCGCCATCTTGGCTGCATGTACTTTCTCGCCTGTGTACATTGTGTAAATAAATTTTCCTTTACTCTGCCAGCTCTTATCCTCGGCAAAGTATTTTCGGAGCATCTGAGGAAGTTTCCTATATTTTTAGGGGTATGCATACACGACGGTCAAAATTCTTGGCTTGTGTTATCCTACCTGCCAACTCTCCCCAATTTTTCGAAAGGTTTGCGAATGCCGGCGCGTTTTATGAATGTCGCGTGAAGTTTTCAGAGTAGTAACTACTGTTCGCGAAAAACTAACGTCCGTTGTTCTCCGAGCTTACTGACATCTGTTGCTGAAAAGTCACAAGAGGTGTACTTTGTGGGGAATGAGGTATGCCCAGGTGCCTTTGGGGGGGGGGGGGGGGGGGGAGGGGGAGGAGGGGATATTCTGTTCTGTCGTCCCCTACGCCTCTCCCCGTTGTTTCGCGACGGTTATTGCCGGTGGCGCTCCACTCGGGACGGTTTGCGGTGGGGGCGCTCGCGTCGCGCCCCCACCGCAAATCCCTATACCTTCGGAAAAGTACCGCCATCCTTTGATCAACGCCGCTTCTCTCTCTCCTGTATCTCCGATTGGACGATCATAGCGCGCGCTTTCACTTCTTTATATTTTTTTCCACCTCAGAGCCATGTTGAAAGTCACTCTGCGCAGCCGCAGTCGCCGGCGGCGGCGGCCGCCCGGCCTGAAAGCTTCAACGTGGACTTTCTAGGGGCGCCACCGTTGACTTGCTTTCGCAAGCAAAAAGTTAAGAAAAAAAAAAACAAGCGCTTTAGGAGAGGAGACGGCGCAGAAAAGAGTAGATGGCGGTACTTTTACTATATAGGGACTTTAGGCGTAGCCGCTGTGGGCTGCTCGCGACGTGAGCGCGGGTATTTTCTCCGGGAAAAGGACTGGGTGTATACACGCTTTCCTCCCGTGCGCGCTGACAGCTTTGTGTCTCGCGCTTGAGCTCGCCTACGGTGGCTTTGTCTTTACGGACGCTAAGCCGAAGAGTGGTGCCCAGTGCTCGCACGTGGTCGAACAGCGCCGAGCCACACTTATCGGAGGCCCAAGCCGAAGGAGATTAGCCGAGCTCTCGCGAGTTGGCCTATTGGTTATCGCGAGAGGAAGGAAGCTGCATAGCCGCGGGTACTTTTCCGAGCGGCGTGTGTCAGCGGGAGCCTTCGCTCGCGCAAGGACGTGTTATAGGTGCCCCTGGCTGTATTTTCGCCCTTGGCCCGGGAGCCCTTTGATTACCGCGCCGCCCCGTAAGCGGGGTTTGTGCAGTGTTGGGTACCAGCGCAGGTAATAGACGGTTTCCGCTAACTCAGGGCGATACTGCGTTCTATTGCATGCGTATCGCTCGATAGCCCCTTGGCGGCCTGAGCGCGCGCCCTGCGGCGCGTTAGAGTACGGCTGACCTAACTGCTGCGCACGGCGGCGCAAGGACATCTGATAACGCAAGCAAGTGCAGGTGGTGGCGCCAGGTGTGCTGATGTCATTCCGATTATAAGCCGTTTTATCTATTATAAAGCCGTTTTATTTATTATAAGCCGTTTTATCCATTACTATTAAAAGCGCTTTATCCATTCGTGTCGAACCATTACGAACCGTGATCAACCGCCCTCCGGCGTAGGCTGCGCATGGCGCGGCCGCGCGGGCCGTATCTTGAAAACGATTTGCGATGGGGACACAGGGTGCCAATTGCTGATAACTTCGCGCGCTGTGTTCTTGCCGCTTAGTTCGTGTTCAAGAGAGATGCGTAGGCCCCTATTTTTAATGTGGTCTGCGATGTGGGCAGAATGTGGCAAGTGATGATAGCTTCATGAGATCTATGTTCTCGGCGCTTAGTTGGCGTTGAAACGAGGGGCAGCACGAATGTGAATTCGCTCGCTGATGCGGGCGCTATCTTGAGAGCGATCGTCTTGCGTGACAGACGGACAGACAGACGGACGGTGTTCCTCGTTGGGTGAGCGTAGAAATGCTTACGCATTTAAAAAGTAGTCGTGATCATACAGCTGCATTGCTTGTTAGTCGTTGCTGTTTCAAGATTTCCTGCTGCTTGTGTGCAACGTCTATAGGTAAATCGTTAATAAAGTTTCTATGTATCCTTCAAAAGGTGTGTGCTTAGGGAGAGGCTTCATAGAAGTGCTTGCTACCCTCCAACCTCCTCGGTGTAGTCCTGCTAAGCACGAGGTCATGGAAGCGAATACCGGCTGCGGCGGCCGCATTTCGATGGGGGAGAAATGCAAAAACACCCGTGTCCCGTGCATTGGGGGCGCGTGAAAGATCTTTTGGTGGTCAAAATTTATCCGGAGTCCCGCACTACGGCGCGCCTCATAATCTAATTGTGGTTTTGGCACGTAAAACCCCAGAATTTATTCATTCATTGCTACTTCCCTCTCTCTTATTCGGTGTGGTGTCCGCGCTATTCTGCGAATTATGAAGTTCATGGGTTGGCAGGTATGTGTTTTTTTCCCGTCGGTGATTCAGGCACACGTCGTTGTAGAAGAGGGTGATTTAATAGAAGAATAAACGGTTACGTAACCACACAGGCGAACTCACCCGAGCATTGAGAGGTCTTCTTCCTTCACCGACCGGTCGACAACTGCTACGTCGGTCTAAAGCTTCAGTCAGTCCCACTAACGCACTACGTAAGGAACGCTTCCTGAGGGAGGGCGCTAGCGATATGCTAACATATAGTATTATTCGCTCATTTTGTACGATGACTTTATAAGCGGCTTTTGAATAGCTCCGAACACTTGCGTCATAAAACCACTTTCTATCGTAATTTGATAGTTGTTATTTTCACACTGCGAAAAAAAAAATCTTTGTTAGAAGCGTTTCGCGCAGTTGCTTTAACGACGTGAGAGTAGGGAATAGAATTTGAGGCAGTGTATGTTAATGTCACTTACACAGTAGACCAGCTGTCTCATCTGTGAAGCTTTAATCCTATTTACAACCTTTTCTTTCTTGTGCAGGTTCAGACTTCGCCTCTGGGATGGCGTTTGGACCGAAGTCAACATTGTTCTCAAAAACAGCGAGATTACAATAGATTTCAACAGTGAAAACGACTATGGTGGTGATACTGCAAAGCTCGATGTAAAACATAAATTCCGGCTCAACAAAGGAGAATACATTGTCATGTCCGTATCGTGCAAGATGATAGACAGTACTCCCTGTACAGACTACGATAGGTGTACCTCAATTGGGGTGTTACAGGTTTGTACCGGTTTCGTTGTGGTTTGCTCTTATATGCTATTTACTATTAAGGGAGATGTGGAAGCAACGGGACAGTTTATATGTTTTAATTTTTGCTTAGTTTATTTCTCCCATGCACAAGCTGAGCTGCTCTAAGTTTACACCATACCATTCCTCTACAATACGAAAAAGTTCTTCATTTAGGAACGTTTGAGGAGCTCCGAAGAAAAAAAAAAGAAGTCGCAGTTTCGCGAGAAAGGCGAAGCATCGATCGCGATAGCAAACTGGTGGACAGTTATACGAACTAAGGGTAGTTGTCTTATCGGCCGTGTAAACTTGTTAACATAGGCATACTAAATAAATTAACAAGCATGGTGTCGCGCGCACAAGCAAACATGAGCGCATCTCACTCGATGACCGCGGAAACTCGCTGTCAAAACGCGGTTGTCAGGAAATGCGGCGGCAGCAGCGAGCGAATTGACCTTCGTCCCGCCGCTCGCATCAGCGCAAACTAAACCGCGAAGACACAGCGCAGGGAGGAAGAACTCTGCCCCCGCCGCAGATGGTTTTCAACATACAGCCGCCCGGGCGGAAGCACGCGGCGTAGTACGCGGCCTCCTCACTCCCTGCCCTCGCTCCGGAGCGCGGCATGTGACTGGAAGACGGCGCGCTTCCTTCCCACTTCGGTCTCCAGCGTGCGCGAGATAGAGTCGCGATCGCCGGCTCACCCTCGCACGCTTTCACTCGGATTTATCCGAGTGAAACACACGATTTTATCGCCCTTGGACTTTATACGAAACCTCACGGCAACGACGGCGGCGACGGTAGAAATGCGATTGTAGTGTCCATATAATTGCTATCGGAAAAGAAATAATGCACAGAAATTGTGTCCCATTCGACCCTTTACGTTGGGAGCTTTGGGGCGTGACGTTGGAGGTGTGCGAGATCTAAAATGTGCGCCAAAAATTTTGCTGCTGTATCTTTTATCCAGCAAGGTCGACATTTTGACACAAAGACCTCAGTATTTTGTTGGCCCTTGCTCCTCCTGGGTGCGCCAGCTTCTGCCGTGGTGTTTTTCGATAGACACAGCGGATACGTCCGGATGGGCAGGAATACGAGGTATTTATAGTTTTCCTCTTCCTTACATTTACATTTACTCCTGCTATGGACATGTCCTGGCGTTTCTTCAATGCGAAGAATCTGCCTTGCTGGGCTGCAGAGCTCGGTCGTCACACTCCATGACTGGATCCTTCCAAGAGGGACCGTTCAACACCTCAAAGCTATCTATGACGGCTGGCTCATCTACCTCATAAGAAGCGAAACCATTTACCTAATCTATCCACCTCACCGGAAAAACCACTGGAGTTGCCTTTTAATACATGTAATTTTTTTGTTTATTAAACGCCTTTTTCTCTCTCTTCCTTACATGGCTTTCATGACTACATCGATGCCATCAATGCTCTTGCCATTGTCCTTAAAAAAGCATTATTGATCCTTACAGTAAAATTGTACAAGCGCAATTGTGCGAAAACGACAAAGCGGATTGCTGGCCGCTTCTCTGGCTCTTTCTTGTCAGTAAAGGTTAGGACACTCTGCAGCTTGGTTTTTGCGCACATCAAGGAAATTGATTTATAAGTAGACGTTCTAGCTGTCGGCTAATAGGTCCACTGCTGCTTCGGCTTTTTAGATTTAAGATGTCAAAAGACCATCTACTTAATTTTTGCCATCCAATAAAGCAATTTTTTGTCCACCCGCACTTTTACATGGGGGAGCGGTCACAGATGACCATGCGTTCTGTGGCTCAGCAGCCTCAACTGCTGAGCTATCCCAGTCCTCCGAGCAGTCCCTAACATCTCGCCTTTTTCCAACCCAGTGCTTTTCGCGAAAGTATCACATTTTTAAATCACCGTTATTGCAATCGTCGCTATCGTTTTGATCCTGGCAGGATATTTTATTTTCGAGGAGTGACCTCACAAAGGCCTCCAATTCTGTCCGTCTGTAGTGCCTATGAATGCCTACGAGGGGGTACCTGAAGGTAACTTGAATTATTTTTAAAAAGCTGTGCGTTTATTTATTTTTTACAAAACAACCTTTTCACCTTCAAAGCACTATTCATTACACTGAATACATTTGTCCATTCTGCGATTCAATTCTTCTTTCAAACTCGTCTGTTTTGTTGGCTGACAGCTCCTTTCTCGTTTTTCCTTCACCTCTTCTACGTCGTGAACTCGCAATCCTTTCATGTTCTTCTCCATTCGAAGATGAAAACTGTCAGCCCTTCCGCTGGTGTGGAGATGGAAGACCAGCGAAGCTGTTCTATGGTGGGAATTATGTATTTCCATTTATGACTATTAAGATGTGTTGGTGTAATTGGTTATTTGAACTATTAAATAATGAGAAATATATGTGATCCAGCGGTTTTCATTTATTTAGTGACCACATGTACGGACCATGACCCTGGTGTCGCTATAGTACACCGCCATAGGGTGTACGGCAAAGTTTGACCTCACCAACGCCGCGCGCGTTCGGTGCGAACGCGGGCAAACGCCGCCGCTGTCGACAACAGTTGTGCGCGTTCTTTGTGTGATCGCACACAACCGCTGTGAAAACGCTGGCTACGTTACGGAACGGCTAAGCGCCATTTTTCGACACCGTTAGGGGAGAGGCGGGCGAGAGCCCAGAGAGGGTCAGTGGCACAGGCGGCAGAGGCCGGCAGGACTGCGCGCATGCGCCGCAGTGGGAGACTGGGCATGCACACGCACAGTCTAGGGTGCTTCGATGCCCTCCTCGCCCACCACTCCCCTTCCACTGGGAAGTCGTGTTTGCTCTCCGCCGTGCGTTCGCTCTCCCTGAAAGCGCGCGTCCCTCGCCCTCGCGCGCTTTCACTCGCACATACAGCATATGGCCAATGAGAGTTTTTTCTATTGCCGGAAGCGACCATCGAACAGTGAGTCCTTAACAGCTTCGCTGTAAAAAATTCGCACGGAGTGAGATCAGGTGAGTAAGGCGCGTGGGGCAAGGGAGTCGTGCCATTTTTTTCCCCGAAATCTGGTGAACTGAGATGGCCGGGTGCATGGTCGTGGTAGAAGAACCAGTCCCCCGATTTCCACAAATCAGGCATTTTAAGCACGACGGTATGTCTTGGGCTACCTAAACGCGAAAAACTTTGTCACTCTAGCTATTCAACCGCGCGGCCTGAACCAAGCATAAGGAGAAGAGGTGCAGATAGAGAGAGAAAGAGGGACAGACATAGATCGAGAGTAATAAATAAATAAAAAGTTGTCGCAGTTTCACCCGAAAGGCGAAGCATCAATTGCGATAGCAACTTAGTAGAGAGCTATACGGAGTAAGGATAGTAGTTTTATCCGCTGTACAAACTTGGACATGCAGCAGCACCGGCAACACACAGCACTGTTGTCGACGCCGTCGGCGTTTTGCCCGCGTTCGCACAAAATGCGTGCGGCGTTGGTGACTGTTGCCGGAGCCTCTGATATAAAAAAGTTGTCGCAGTTTCACCTGAAAGGTGAAGCATCAATTGCGATAGCAAATTTGTAGAGAGATATACGGAGTAATGATATTAGCTTTATCAGCTGTATAAACTTGGACATGCAGCAGCACCGGCAACGCGCCGAACTGTTGTCGACGCCGTCGGCATTTTGCCCGCGTTCGCTCAAAATGCGTGCGGCGTTGGTGACAGTTGCCGGAGCCTCTGATATAAATAGGCACTTGGTGCCGCAGCTAAACGTCGCCTCCCTTCCCTCCCCCTTCCCCCCCTCCCCCACGGCCTCTCGCGCATCGGAAGAAGGCGCGTTTGCTCTACATATATGGTGATTGTAAAGGAGGAAAGAGACGCCTACTTCTGCAGCCCTTAAGGAAGCACGGCGCAGAACGCGCGTTTGTTCTCCGCCGTGCGTTCACTCCCCGTGAAAGAGCGCGTCCCTCGCGCCCTTTCACTCGCACATACAGCGTTCGGCGGCGCGCGGCCACGATTTCATCTCCATTGACGTCATACGGAACCTCACGGCGACGGCGACGGCGACGGCGACGGCGACGCCGACGGCGACGGCGACGCCGACGGCAGAAATCTGCTTTTGAGTGTCCATATAATTGCTATCGCAATAATAGGCACTTGGTGCCGCAGCTAAACGTCGCCTCCCTTCCCTGCCCCTCCCCCCCCCCCCCCCCCCCCCCCCGTGGCCTTTCGTGCGTCAGAAGAAGGCGCGTTTGCTCTACATATATGGTGATTGTAAAGGAGGAAAGAGACGCCTACTTCTGCAGCCCTTAAGGGAGCACGGCACAGAACGCGCGTTTGTTCTCCGCTGTGCGTTCACTCCCCGTGAAACCGCGCGTCCCTCGCGCCCTTTCACTCGCACATACAGCGTTCGGCGGCTCGCGGCGACGATTTCATCTCCATTGACGTCATACGGAACCTCACGGCGACGGCGACGGCAGAAATCTGCTTTGGAGTGTCCATATAATTGCTATCGCAATAAAAGAAACTTGCTTCGCGAGGCGGAATTTCAACCCGGATATCCACGGTCCGAAGGCGAGTGTCATAACCACTAGGCTATACACCCACGCTTGTAGAACATGCATTTATGGGAACCATATGATTGCGCTGTACCAACGATTGTAACACAAGTTGCTATGGGCGAGAGAAATAGAAAATGAGAGAGAGAGAGAGAGAGAAAGAAATAGAAACACAGATAGAAAGAGACAGACAGAAAGAAATGAAAAATGAAACGCTCAAAATGAACAAAATCAACGCATTCAGTAAAGTTATTACCAACCAAACGCAGTAGAATTGGTGTCGAAGAGATGCTACGCGTTAAAAACAAGCCGGCTGAAGCCTCGGTTCTGTAACAGGCTTTAAGCCAACAGTAATAAAAGGTTCCAACATATGGCGCGAGAGCAGGGTAAACGCTGGAAATTTTAATTGATGTCAGCAAAACCTCCATTGCATCCATCATGGGAGTAGTAAATGGGGTGTGAAGATGGTGAGGTAAGGGAGGGGGGAGAAGAGAGGGTGTTACGTATCAGGGGCGGTAGAAGACTATAGTATTTCGACGTAATTTGCAGTGAAGCAAGCAGATATGCGGCCAATTTTTTTCGCACACTGTTAAGCAATCGCTTATAAACTTCTAAAGAAGCAAGTCTAATAGAATGATTCCCTTGCCCCACGCCCCTTCTGAACTGGCCTAGCAGCGTGCGAGTTTTTTTTTCGAGAATGAAGAACATGTAAGCACTGCGATTTCACGACGTAGAAGAAGTGAAGGAAAAAAATCAGAAAGGAGCTATCAGCCATCAAAACAGACGAGTTTGAAAAATATTTCGAAGGATGAAATCGCAGATTGGACTAGTGTATGGGTAATGGAGGGTAATTTCAAGGTGATATGGTTGTTTTGTAAAAAATAAAGAAATAAACAGCCCTTTAAAAATAATTACGGTTACTTTTCGGTGCCCCCTCGTATGAAGTATGTCAATAAGGCCGGAAAAGGTTTGACAGCTCCTCATTTTACGATGATAGAATTGCTTATTTTTCAATTGTACAAGTGATTATGCGGAAACTCACACACTCTGGCACACGAGCTAGAAGGTAGAGATTCAGGCATGGTCCCTGAAAGAAAAAAAAAATTCACTATTGAAAGTTGGCGCCATGTGCTTGTGTTGCCTTCTATTGTCCTCATCTGTGCACTTACTAGTACCCCAAGGTGAAATACCAACAAGTTCACACTGCAAGGCTAGATGAATTCGAGCACTTACTGATTAACTAATTAAGCTACAGAGAGGAAGTTTTCAAGGAGCCTGCATGTTGCTGACACATTTTAAATAGCCCATATTCAATGAATAAGAACACACATATTTGCATTTAATAATCCATGCATCCAATAAACGCAAAAGGAAACTGGCTTACATACAAAATACTCTGCAGGCAGAGCTAAAGAAAGAACACAACCACGCACAACCTATCTAAAGCAACAAATGTGCGATGATTAGTAAAATGTATAACTGTAAATACCGAGATCTCCGATAAGGGCAAATTACATCTCTTTTATCACTTGTTCGCAAGCTGGTGTACGACAGAACAGCGCGGGCATGCTGCTATGAAGCAAAATGCCGAATAATTTAGCACTGCTATTTCTTTCTTGCTGTGATAATCCTTATTAGAAATTTCATGAAACTGGGCTACTCAGAGTATTCAAAGGGACATTAAAGTAATTCACAATCAATTTAAATTCATTTTCTGAATGAGGTTGCTTACTAGAATATTATATTCATTTCTAGGAATTTCTGGTTGAGCAAGCAGCCGCTGAATTTGTTTTTTTCTCTTTAGTGTCTCCTTGAAGACCTGTAAAGGGAATGAAAGTTAGCCACGCAGAATGTAACGTAATCTTGAAGAAACGTGATGTTCAAGAAAACAGGTAAATATGGGCATAGTATTGTCTTGAAGTATAAAGCTGCTGGGAAAGATATGTAAAATGCTGAACTGTTTCGTCACATGTGGATCCCCCAATTGTAGATCTGAATGCCAGTTCGCGTAAGGTGCAAGTTTAAACAGTGCAAAGAGGCGAGGACGAGGAACACTTATACACAAGACCAGCACTGTTTCTATTTTTAACGTAATCTTTTCGCACTGTTTAAACTTGCAGCATGTCGAACTAACTCACTGGAAAAGAATTACTGTGGTAAGATGGTCTGCCTAAGTACACTAGTAAGCTTTATTTCAACAGCAAACATCCAAACTAAAGTTAACACCATTGAAGGATGTACATACTAGTAGAAAACAGCATGTATAAGTATTCTAAGGGGACATGAGCATCTTTGTGGGGCAAAACAAATAGAAGGAAAAGTAAAATCTTTGGCCCTATACAACCTAACTGATTCTGCGAAAGTTCACATATTAGTGACTTGTAGCTGCACACCATTGAAAAGTAGCCAATGGCCAAGTTCCCCTAGTGAGCTGCACCACTGAAGTTAAAAGCAGAAAGAGAAGACCGACAGGACACTTGCTGTGCTATGAAATAAAGAATGGTCGCAACTTTTCCTGGCCTTCAACACACCACCCCGCCCCATTTTTAGCATTCACGAGTGCATGTAGAACAAATTCTTAACACATGATACAGGAAAAGGAAAACTGATAAGAGTGAGTGACATGCACATTGTAATTCACCATGTAAAAAGGCAAACTCCGTTTGTAAAAATTAACACATGGCTGGCTTAGGAGCGAGCACTTTACTTTACACACAGAGCCTCTGTTATATCAAGGGTTTTGCAGTCCTTGTTGCCGTATGTGAACTCTTTGTCCTCGAAATCATCAAGGCACCCACAAATAATGCGACGAATAGGAAGGAGTGTATAGAGCCCTCTGAAGAATTTCTACATTCTCTTACCCTCTTAACACTGTGCCCCATTTGACCACACACCTAATACCACAAGAAAACAGCCCTTAATGCATCACCGTCTCATGGCATGGTCCATATTTTATCTTGCTTTAGATGCCACAAAATCCCCTGCCAGAGACGACAGTACGTTTTGCTCCAGTGTACACTGCAGCTCATACTTTACCAATATTTGTAAAAAAAAAAACTTTCTTTAAACGGGGGAAGTGGCATTATTCAAATGCATGGAAACTGCTTTAACAATAATCTGCTTTATCAGTCTACACCTCAGCCATCCACTAACTTTTAGTTACCCCTTTATTTTTGTGCATTAAAGGTCACTATGTGAGCTGAACCACACCTCTAAGTCTGTCTACCTGTTCAAAATAGGCAGACTGAGAGCCTTCGTAGAATGCGCGCATAGCTTATGAATGATGCAATCTGGTATCCAGGTAGCGTAGTGGCCTTTGAGTGCATTGAGATGATGATGAGGTCACTAAAATTCAAGTCGAAGGCAGAAATGCAGATCAACATAGTGAAACAAAAATGTGGCTTTCATACCCAATAATAACAGCATTTCACGCGGTTTAGAGAAAGGTGCCGTGAGAAATGAATCAGGCATGCTTTGGCAGATAAGATTACCTGAACACATGCTGCAGTTGATATTGGAACAAGCAGTACTGCTGGCTCTAGCAGATTTTGTGGTAGCAAACACACAATATGCTCGGTTTCTGCCATCTAAGGGTAACGCATAAAGAGTCGTGTGCTTTTCGCGACACTGTATATGGGTCAAAGAGGGTGCTGTGTCAACACAGGACGAAGGGAACAAAGATTACGTGCACACTCAAGGACAGGGTAACCTTTGAAATAGTGGTTCCGTCGAGGCTACCACCCTTGCATTTATTTTTGTGGCAGGAAACTCATGTTTTTCTAAGAGCATGACACTGTATTGTTGGTAATATTGTTTTCATAAATTATACTTATCAGATTTGCTATTTTCTGTATTCATGCGGACAAATTTTGAACGTTTGGCACAGTGGTGTGTGTATGCAGCAGAAATTTGTGTATCAAACTTTAGTTGGCAGTTAAGCACGCGCCCCGTGGTTCTTAATTTTCTGCTGTTTTCTGTAGTGGCGCAGCAGCGCATTGGAATGCTACCAGTTAGCTCGATTTGTCATTTTATTAAATGATAAGTGCTAAAACAATTATTATGTGACATTGTAAGAACAACCTGGATACATTTGCAGTTTACATAAAATATTTCCTTCCAAATCACACAATCACACAAGAGCTGTACCAAATTATGGAGAGCTCTTCAACATTTTCCCAAAACCCCAAAACTACCCACCAACTGAAACTATGCAATACCTCAACATGAATGCCACAGCTCACTTGTTTGAGGTCATACTGAGTGCATGCCACGGATGTTAGTAAGAAAAAAGGTTGGGCAAGTCGCATCTGTAATTGCTCAAAATGTGATGCTGACTCTTGCAGTGAGAAGTCACTAAATATATCCAAGCTGCATATCTCTGCCTTCACGACTGAACATAAAAACAAATGCGGATACGATAATGGGCAATTTAGCTTGCATTTACCTTTTGGATTTTATTCCATCCTCCCTAAGCTTGTGCACATTAACGGTATGTTGAAGCACTCCCATGATGCCGCTGACAGCTGTGACGCAAATTTAATAAATAGGGATGACTTGTTAGATACTGCGATTAACAAACACTGGAAATGTGGAATCTTGAGTTTATGGCAGTAAGATGGAACAAACTGTGACACCTAATATGATGTAAGAATCTGCAAATCACGGCGGCCCATAGTAAGATAGACGAGAATTACTTTCTTGCAAGGCAACTTTGTTTAGTGGCTAAGCTATAGGCGAGATGTTGCTAAATTAACGCCTCTTCACGCCTGCCATCTAATAACATGAAGTTGTCAATGCCAAGTGCTGGAGAAGTTTTCTTGTGTCATGCACGCTGAGTAAATGCAGCACGCTAAGTTCATAAAAGCCAAAGCTTCCAGGATGCTAGATTTTTGGGGCAGAAGCAGACACGCTATTTGTTAACACACCTTTGGCAGCAACATTACCATAACCAAGCTATTCTTTATGCTTGAAAAATAAACATTACATTCTGCACTGCTAAAAGGCACAATTCTCTCAAAATGTGGTTCTCTCAATTCTCTCAAAGCTCTCAAGAACACTGAATTCAATACATTACGTTTCCATGCTGCATAACAGCAAGCAAGAGCCGCACAAAACACCATTGTTAACGAAATCACTGTAATGTTCCTTAATGAACTTTGTGCAACACTAGTGTGTCAATTATTCGGCAAGTTTTCTTGTGTCATGCACGCTAGGTAAATGCAGCACGCTAAGTTCATACAAGCCAAAGTTTCCAGGATGCTGCATTTTTGGGGCAGCCGCAGACACGCTATTAGTTAACACACCTTTGGCAGCAACATTACCATAACCAAGCTATTCTTTGTGCTTGAAAAATAAACATTACATTCTGCACTGCTAAAAGGCACAATTCTCTCAAAATGTGGTTCTCTCAATTCTCTCAAAGCTCTCAAGAACCACTGAATTCAATACATTACGTTTCCAAAAACCATGAACTTAGCGTGCTGCATTTACCCAGCGTGCATGACACAAGAAAACTTCTTCAGCACTTGCCGAATAATTGAGACACTAGTGTTGCACAAAGTTCACTAAGGAACATTACAGTGATTTCCTTAACAATGGTGTTTTGTGCGGCTCTTGGCTTGCTGTTATGCAGCATGGAAATGTAATGTATTGAATTCAGTGGTTCTTGAGGGCTTTGAGAGAATTGAGAGAATCGTATTTTGATAGAATTGTGCCTTTTAGCAGTGCAGAATGTAATGTTTATAGTCAAGTCCTAAAAGACTGGGTAATTAGCTATTCTTCTCATGGTTCCATAGAAACTGAATTTGCGAGTTACCTATTTTAATTATTGCAGTCAATAGTAGCATGGTTTTTGTTATAGCAGAACGCCTAAATAGTGATCTATGCTCCCCAGACTAGCAGTAATTTTTATGACTGCAACTAAAATAAAAAACCAAGAGTTATTTTTAAAAATTTGCATCATCAACTTACAACGATTACAAATTACAACTACACACAGCTATAAATATTTCGTTACCAAGCCATTTCCGTACAAGACATGACAACACGTGGCTCAGCCCAACTGAACTGCTGATTTAGCAAAAAAAAAACTACATAAATTAGACATCTAATTAAATACTAAACTTTTGCAGCTCACAAATGTGTTGTCACTACAACGCCAACTGATTTTACACATTTGTGAAAATGTAAAGGGCCAAGAAATAACTTTGGAAGAAGGCCCTTCTGCAAACATCTTTAAGTCAGGGAAGAACTTTTATAAGTAGGCTAGAATTTTCTTCTGCTGTTATCTGAGCTTACCAAAAGTACGAGGCTGTCCATGTGACTTCTGCAGCGATGCTTCCACAGGGGCTGTGAATGCACTTCAGGTATAAGCTTTGAGATGTCTAACCTTTTTTTAATCTCAATGACATGCAGTGGTAACACTATTTGCAATGACTGTTTAAAGCACAGAGAAAATGATTTCCCTAATGAACTGAGACCACGCTGTGAAAGTAGCTAAAGCTGTCTCCCGCACGAAGGTAAATCACAGCAGCACAGATGATCAGCACCAAGAAAAGCCCTATAAAAACTCAATGTTAAGCTAGCTGCGCATGATTTAATTGGAAGCGTTCCAAGGACAACGAAGAAACATAACAAATGGGAAAAAAGACGAAGTTGAGAGCGGATGCGTTGACACGTTGACTCCAGCACCTCTTAATGTTTAGGACCAGGTTCTTTGCCAAAGTCAAGGAGACTTGCACATCAGTCGATGCAGTTCGTCGCGCGGATTACGAGGATACCGATATGCCACCGGTAGGTGGATTTTTCGAATTTTCCGGGGACTTTTTCTTTCAAACGCAGCGAGCCTAACGGCGTCGTCGCGTGGGCCTTAGGCCTAGTCCTAACGCGCCGCTGCGTGAAAAGATGGACTCCAATCCTGGCGTGCAGACCATGGAAGGCATGGAAATTACCCAAGAAGAAGCGGGGTGCTCGGGTTGAATCGAAGTCCTAGGCAGGAAGAGAAGAAACATGGTGGCGCCAATGGTGGAGAAAATTGACGGGAATGGCAGCCGGCGCACGGCTGCCCCACGAAACGTGCTAAAGTGGATAGTAGACGCGTCAACAATCCCTGAATTACCGAGGGAGCATTTGAAGATCCCGAGGAGGGCTGGATGTGAAGAAGGCGGATTTAATACGGTTCAAGTGGGCACATGCCACGGCGACCTCTTTGGCCCCGGAGCAAATGTATGATGACACATTGTGCGCCAGCAACCTCCAGAACAATCTGGAAGTTGCCACGCCATTCGAGGCGAACGCCCGTGCCTACGCCAAGGTCCAGAAGATTATCTTGGGAGGCAACTCCGTCGACGTGGCAGCCTACGTGGCAGCCTACATGGCTGCGCCAGACGACACGTGCAAAGGAGTGGTACGAGGGATTAACCCAAACCTCAGTGACGCAGATTTCACTGAAATGGTTGTTAACCCTAGAAACCCCGCGGCGTTGGGAATCAGAAGAATCAAGAGAACGCCCGAGATCGTGGTGACCGTAGAAGGGCAAAAAGTGCCAAAATATGTTTATTTTGAAGGTGTCACATACCCCTGCATCCTTTATCGCAGGCAGGTGGACGTTTGTTATGCATGCGGGGACCTCGGACATAGATCCGATGTTTGTCCTAACGGCGAAGGTCAGATGAAATGTCGGGGATGCTGCATGTCTTCACCACCGGTGGACCACCAATGTGACCCGAAATGCGCCATTTGCTCCATCATGCTCCATCAGACGGCGCACCGCAGGTGTAGGCAGAGCTTCCAGGTACCGTACATCATTTGTCAGAGGCGACGGTGCCACCGGCGCGCCAAGGAAGCACAGGTGCAGGCCCAGGAATCCGGCACAGTTGGCGGCGGAGATGCGGCGGCGGGGAGGTGTGCCTCTTCCCACAAACGGTCAGCCTCAAGAGGGCGTTCCTGCCCCAGGGGCATAAAGTTTCTCACTATAACACCTAGGGGGTAATCTGGCAGCACCGCCTATGCGAGTTTCTTAAAGGGCGATGTGTTGTCATGGGAATGACGGGATATGTGTCTGCGAGGCTTGTGTTGGCTGGCGTTGTACGAGGCTTTGTCTAAAACATGGATATGGGTCCACAAATAACGCGTTCTTAATAGAAAATCTACAGAAAAGGCTTTCATTCACCCATATTACATCTCTCAATAAAGTTTACTCACCTACAATGCAGCATCAAGCGAAGTAAAGCAAGAACAGGCGACAAGTTGTTCCAAAGCGATCGAAAATCTTGTCGTTTGCCCTCCAACTTTAGCGGCCCGCTGATACTTTTTACGTTTCATATAATTGTACCTCCAATAGTAAGTCCTCAAAATTAAACAAATCATGTTTTGTGTAATAATAAAGCTAAAGCAGCTTTTTACGCGCTGTTTTCGCATGAAATGAATCATTTTGACAGACGGAACGGTGCTAGCCAGGCGCGTCTTCAAGGCTTTCTGGCTCTCCAAGAACGATGCCAAATCCGAACTCAAAATATACCGGCATTCCCATGGCTACCACAGCACAGCAGCGCCAGTTTTCCCTCTAGGTAATATAGTGAGAAACTCTATGCAGGCAGCAGAGTGGGCTCCAGCTCGCGGAGACGCTCGCGCTCAAGAGTTCCAGCCCAGTAGGCATCTACTTTTGCTGACAAGGTCAAATCGCACACTACCACTGCAAAAAAAAAGGTAACGCAGGGAAATCTGCAAGAGCATTGGAAGGAACGACAAGAAATCGCAGCGTTAAAGCAGGAGAACCTGTAGCTCAAGGAGGCACTGTGAAAGCTTAAGGCAGAGTTTGAGCTGTTTCATAACTCACTGAGCGGTCACGGTGGCACGTCGATCTTTCCTAGGCAAGCGCGGGTGGGCAGGCTAAGCGCAAAGTTCTCTCCGCCTCTCGGGTGATTTAAAATGAGGCGGATCTGATGGAAGAGTCACCCGGGCCCACACATAAGCTCGCGTCTGGTAATCATACGGCAATAGAAGACTCCCTCAACCAAATTAGGGAGGCCTTAAGAATTCAGTCCGAGGCTACAGAACACATGGCCGGGACCATTACCTCTCAACCTCGTCGGATGGGAGTGGTGGAATTCAAAGTGGCAGACCTAAACAAGCCAAAAGTTACGATCAGGAAGGTCCAGAAAGCACAGCAGGACCAGGAGTCAGCAGCGAGCCATCTCGCCGCGATAAAGGGGATGCTAACTAAGTAGAGTCAAAATGGAGGGTGAAGCAGAAAAGATAATCATATGGCAGTGTAATTGCGCCAGCTTTCGTAGGTGTAAGGCTGCGCTGCTGCAGTTTGTCAAAGCACAAATGATTAGGCCGCAAGTCCTCCTGCTTCTGCAGGAAATCGTCTGCGAAGTGACAGCTTTCTCTGGATACCGCGTGGTTGCAGTGAAAGCTGAGCATGGCAGGGGGATCGCCGCAATGATTAGAAAGGACATCTCCTTTCAGGAACATGAGATTAGAATAAGTACTGCAGACAATAGAACCATTGTAGAGGCACAGTTCGAGATCATCCCCAGTGTGAAAATCAGACAGAACGTATTCATCCGCCATATTTATAGTCCCTCTTCGTCTCAGAGACAGCACTTTCACGCCCTCGTAAGAAGGGCAGTAACTATCGCCGGTAATAGACCACTGCTAGTGGTTGGAGATTTTAATGGCCAAGACATGGCCAGGGCTATAATAGGCAAACGGTAAAGGTGGCTCATCTTGTCAAGACGGCTGGCGATTTCGCACTCACCCTAGCGTCGGATCCGCGATTTCCCACGACGATAGGCAATTCGGTCTCGAGGGACACGATGCCAGACCTCAGCTTCGTCAGAAATGAGGAGACAACTGGGGCTACTCTGCAGGAAAATTTAGAATGAGACGACTATATAGTAGCTCTCTCGGTGAAAATCAGGACTGCCCCGTGTAGGATTTACAAATACGTGGACTGGGATCTATTCAGGGAGATACAAGACGCTGACGAACTAGAGCACGATACGTTGAGTGAATTGTTTGCGAAAATTCGGAAGGACGTAGAGAAAGCCACCGAAGAAATCCCCACGGAGCTAGAGGTTCCTGGTATGGATGCACGCTGGCGCACCTCCTAAAGGCCAAACGGTCCTTGTTGGAAAGATGGATAACGCAGAGGCTAAACCGCAGGCTATGAAAGAAGATCGCCGAACTTAACCGGAGCATAGAGGAGCACTGAGCAGATCTTGACTGACCGCAATGGAGTGAAGCTTGTTCGGCAGTGGACGGGAGGATGTGCACCGGGGGAAGGTGGACTCTCCTAAAACACTTGCTAGATGACGGTCAAACCAAAGGCAACCAGCGATTAGCTATTGATAGACTAATTCACAAACAGAAAGACGGTCATACCGAAGTGTTCCTTCTCCAAGAACGTGCCTTTAAATACCTTTGGGTGGGTCCAAGCGAACACAGTAGCTCCCCACGGTACGAAGGCGTGATCGCTCGGGATCTCGATGCCCCTTTCTCGGAGGCGGAGGACAAAGGAGGTCCGATACAGCTTGAATGGCAGATCAGCTCCCGGTCTGGACAGCATGACGAACAGGCTCTTGAGGAATCTGGTTGATAGTATATCAGCGTTATCGCCAGGGAAATAGAGTTCGGGAAGAGGGGCATAGTCTCAGAATCACTGGAAGCCGGCGACGGTAATTCTCATCCCCAAACCCGGAAAATCTCCTAGCCTGGATGACCTCCGCCCAATTTCACTCACCTCGTGCTTAAGCAAAGTGGCGGGACAGGCTATACATAACAGAATCTCCAGGCACATAGAGCATGAGGAGTTGTTCCTATACAACATGGTTGAATTTAGGCCTTCACTCTCCGCTCACGATCTAATGCCTCTGCTCAAGGCCTAGGTTATTGGTAATAGAAGCAGGGTCGGGAGAGGCATATTGGCCTTAGATTTGTTTGAGGCGTTCCATAGAGTGGCTCAAGACTTCAATCTCAAGGAAATCTCTGCGCTAAACCTGGGGGGTAGATTCTTTACCTTTGGGGAAGACTTCCTCCGGGGCAGGACGGCGGCTGTCAGAGTAGGACAATGTAAATCAGAACCATATGAGCTCGGACGTAGAGATACCCCTCAGGGTGCGGTAATTTCCCCCCTTTTATTCAACATTGCGATGCACAGGCTTTCCGTGAGATTATCACCTGTACCGAATGTGGAACACGCGCTCCCCGCTGACGATATCACAAATTGGTGTACAGGAGGTTCGGAGGCGGCCGTCAAGCAGGCGCTCCAGGAAGCCCTAGACGGTACTCAGTCCATCCTTGATGGACTAAAACGTAAGCTTACTCCGAATAAATCCGCACTTTTACTAAACAGGCCATCAAGACATTGTTCGACGGTTAACACCTCTAGACCAGATTCCTATTAATGTTTATATGAGGAATAGTCAGAAGATCCCCAGGGTCGACTCGATCAGAATCCTCGGGCTGCTGCTTGACTCCAGGGGCTGTAATGCCAAGGCCATTGCTGACCTCACGTCGAAAACTCAAAGCATTCTTAGACTGATCATGAGAGTCTCTAATAAGAAAAGAGGGCTTGGTGAGGACAACCTGCTTAGGGCGCATCACGCATTCTTCATGAGCCACGTCAATTATGTCGTTTCAGCCTTACATTGGACAAAAACGGAGAGGGACAAACGACACCCTGATGCGGAAAAGCATCAAGAAAATGTTGGGCATCCCGATTACAGTAAGCACGGAGAAACTCATGCAGCTGGGGGTGCACAACATTCCCCTAGGGCTGATTGAGGCACAAAGGTGTGCACAGGTTGTGAGGCTTTCAGGCTCTCGGGCAGGCTGGCGTTTTCTGGAGAGAGCGGGTGTTCGACCTAGCTTCAGCCGGGAGGAGTTGATACAACATAACGTTAAGGTCAGAGGTACCTATGTCCTTGATCCATTTTCTAGAAACGTACATCCGCAGCACAAAAAGGGAAGGCGAGTAGCGCAAGTTAAGGCGTTATTAAAAAAACTTCAGGCATTGAATCCTTTGTAGATGCCGCCCAGTATAGTGGCGCAGATAAATTCACAGTCTCTGCGGCTAACGACAGGGGTGAATTTCTCTCCGCGGCTTTGGTAAGGACTAATGGTCGATGTGGCTGAGAAGGTTGCCATCGCAATCGCGATGCTTGATCCCAAACGATCGATATATTTACACTGATTCCCGCGTGGCGGTCAGGGCCTTCGCCTCGGGCCTCGTAGCAAAAGAAGCGGCAGTGCTTCTAAAAGATAATCAGATACAGACTCTGTCCACCACATTACTTGCTTCCCAGCCCACAAGGGAGACGACGTGTTGCCGGGTCGCCTGAACCCCAATGAGATTACTCACCGCCGTGCGCGAGGACTTACGCTCCACGACGGGGGTGGAACCTCTGCGGGCTCGGAGACTATTGCGCATAGTGACCTTCTACTTACGTTCCATGAAATTAAGGCACATTACAGAGGGGAACGGCGACATTTTATAGCTCCCCATCCCGAATTTAGTAGAGCATAGTCCCGTACACTCAGGATGCTTCAGACGGGTTCGTACCCATCGAGAGGCTTCCAGAGTAGACTCCACACAGAGAATTCTGTACTTTAGCCCACATGCTCTGGTGCATGCGAAATATTCAGGACCCTGTATGTTGTGCTGGAGCGCGTCTTCTTGGTCACTGCAGTTCGGTGTCATTTGCCCAACATTGTGCTTCTCGATCGAGTAGCCGTAGTTCTGAAAGCCCACCGCCACTGCAACTCGACACGATATACGAAGTAACACGATTGCTGTTTCCGTGGGTTGTATGCACGCGGTGTATAAGAGGCGCGGTTCTTTGGCGGCGATCCGCTCTATCCCAGAAACCGCAGCCTTTTAGAAATGTGTGCACAGTTCATGGCAAAACTGTCAGCTGTAGCGATTGCACTTACGGGCAAATTGCAGTGCAAAGTGCGAGTTCGCCGTAACAGTGAGGTTTATTAACCGACGAATGCAAATGATCAATCAAGCGTATCGAGCTGCCTTTCCGTCACGTCGCTTGCAGCTGTCGCTCATACATACGTGGTTTCACCAGCAATGCAACTGGCCGGAGCATCCGCGATCTCTTTCGCGTCGCTTGTCGACGTCGCGAGTAAATCGTGCTACCTCCTAGTCAACTATTAGACATTGTCGTTATCGGCCACAGGGCACTTACATATCGTCCACCAGTTCAGAAGTCATACAGTTTCTCACTGCCTGCCGTGTTTTTTAGGAGGAAATTCCCAGATGCATTAGTAATTCGTTTAATTAGAAATGCTAGAGTCATCGAGTCGCAACAATTAGGTGATTTTCTCGAATACAGTGATACTGCATTCGAGAAAATGCAGTGTGTGCTTTCCAGAAATCAATAGCTTAATTTAAACACTGAATCTTACCTTGGTATTATAGCCACCCTGATTACTAGAGCAAAAGCTGCCAAACGCATATATATGTATTATCGCGAGCGACGGAGATCAACCACAGATGCCGAGCAGATAACCAGGTGGAAGCAAAGGTGAAAGAGGAGAACGACGTTAGTCAAGCTGCCTCGGCACCACTCTGGAAACGCGCTCCTCATTGTCATCAACCAGGTTAATCTGGTTCTGCATTAAAGACCTCGTGTGAAACAATTGGTGGAGCTGTGCTGTGTACTTCCCACGACTTACGACGGAGCCATAAGCACAAGAACTACGCAGAAGCCCTCGCCGGACTTTCTCCGTCGCAGTCAATCATGACCACAGAGCAAAATGCCCTCACCAGCAGTGCCTTGGTGAGCCCAGTCCCTATTCAGCTCTACCGAGAGCCACGCACATTCTCGGAAAAGGCAGAGGAAGGTAAGGATGAGTGGCTAATTCATTGGGAAAGGCTAAGCCAATACAATAACTGGAACGCTGCCAGCCAGCTTAGGAACGCTGTTTTCTTCTTGGCCGACACGGCGTTGGTATGGTACGACAACCCCACGGACAAGCTAACTTCGTGGACACGTTTTGTTGAGGAGATAAAAAAGTGTTTCGGTGACTCGGACGCAAAGAAGAAACGTGCGGAATTCACATTAGCCCAGAGAGCTCAGGTCCCCGGCGAGACTTGCACTACCTATATAGAAGAAATTTTGAAGCTGTGCCGGACCGTCAACCCTCATATGACAGAGGAAGAAAAGTGGGGCACGTCTCAAAAGGAATAGCGGAAGACGCGTACAACCTCCTCATTGGTAAAGAGAACTTGAACACCGTATCAGAAATGATACGGCACAGCCGCACGTTCGAGGCGCTGAAGACTCGCCGCATTACACCGAAGTTTGGACAGATGGCCAACGTAACAACAGTTGCAAGTGTTCACACGAATCATCCGCACCCACGCCTTTCATCCTCCATCCACCAGGTAGTCCGCGAGGAGCTCCAGCGGCATGACGAGAGGCACGTTATGCGGCGCCACGTTGCAGTTCCTCCGTTTTCCGAGGCACTCTTTGGGAACCCCCTTCGGCTACTTGGAAGTACTCGGAGAACGTCACGGATCTTAACGGCTCCAGAGACGAACCGCGTTACTATACGGCCGAGCCACCACGCAATCATTCGCCCCTCAACGTTTTGACCAACGCCCATGCAACTTTCGTCCACGAAGACTTACCGCTACCTACGACTTTCAAGGGGAAGAGCCCCGTTACCCTCAACCGATATCTTTGGCAGAATACTTCAATCCGCACCCTGAAGTTCGACGTACCGTCAGCGCCAACTATGCGGTCTAGCGGTCGTACACTGCGCACTCAGTGGCCAGGAGACTCCACTTCAGAGAGCCACTTCCGAGAGGACCGACGCACCGCCCAGGAGACCTACTTTGGAGAAGAAATAACCCAGAACCGCTACCGCTCCCCTGCCTCCGACCGTACTGTGACGCCACCACCACCCTTCCAAGCCTCCCGATCACCATACCCTCAGCCACAATTCACGCCACCATCGCTTCGGCGCCGTTTCGTGTCGCCCCGGAAACTAGCCAGCGCGGCCAATGAAGGTGAGGTCGCTGGAAAATGTGCGCTGCCGACTGAACTGCCTCCAACTATTTTCATGCTTAAGAATAAGGTTCATGTACTGATTGAAGGGGTCTTTACAATGGCTTTAGTCGACACGGGCGCAACTGTCTCGGTCATTAGTACGGGGTTTAAAGGCCTTCTGGGACGCAAGGTTATGTTTCGTTGGGACCAGTGCACAAGTTTCCGTGGAGTCAGTGGTGAATAATTATACCCGGTTGGTGTGTGCAATGCGGATGTGTCTTTGGGTGGAAGCGTTTTTAATGCCGAGTTTACTGTTCTTCCTCGCTCCTCGCATGACGTGATCTGGGGATTTACTTTTTGTATTTGTGTGGTGCCAATGTTGACTGCCGGACGGCAGAACTCAGTGTCGGTACCAGCGTTTCGCCCGTGCTCTTTGAAGGCGCAGCTTGCCCGGAGAGTGTGTTTTGCGTGTCTGATGATACAGTTGTGCCCGCCTTATCCGCGATGCGTGTTTCCGTCGCCTGTTCATCTCGGACTCGTAACTGCTTTTAGTGAATGCTGATGATGGAGCGAAGCTCCTTGGACGATTACGGCTGCTGCTCGAGCCTTCGCTTCGGGGTTATGCTGCCGTTGCCGGCGTGCTGCTGCTTCTCGTGCTCGTAGCTTGGGGTTAGCTTCGCGGCGTTGCCGATGGGTTGCCGTGTCTCGTTCTCGAAGTGTAGGATCAGAGTCACGACGTTTGCGCTTACGTTCACGCTCCTCCATGCTACAGTGCCAAGTGTAGCGTTAGCGGCGCGGCGTTGGCGCTACAGCTGCGCGCGGTCGGTATGCGCGCTGCGCTTGCTCTGCGAACGGTTCTGCGCATGACGTCGTGTGCTTGCTCGTAGAGGGGTGTCGGAGCGTCGGTATGCGCGCTGCGTGCGCGACGTGGAGCTACGACGACGACGGCGACAATGGACATCGTAAGAGTCTAAGGAGCTTTGCTCCTAAAAACGTTTTGGTTCCGCACTGTGTGGTCTCACTAACCAATGGATGAGCAGGGCTGTGGGCACTAAACTGTTCCACTGAAGCGGTAGTGCTACCTCAAGGCCTAAAGCTTGCCACGTTTCAGGGAGAGTCGCCCATAGCGGTGGCAGTACTTACAGAGCGACCCGATGGAGGAGTAACCAGTGTCTTGAGCCTCAGGAGCACGAAGAAACCTTCCATGACCGATAGATAAATCACTCAGTGATCATGAACATTGAGTGTCGGTGGCCCTGCTTACGAAACACTACTCGGTATTCGACTTTGCGCAGCACAACGGCCCGCCATCGATTCTTGCGTCCAGAACTCGTCACCGCATCAACACAGGCGCCGCCCTGCCAATCCGACAAAAGCCATGTCGTGTGTACCCGGCAGAACACGATTTAATCAGCGATCAAGTCCAAGAAATTCTATGCAAAGGCGTCATTCGAGAATCGTGTAGTCCTTGAGCAACCCCCGTGATAGTGGTGAAGAAGAATGACGGTACGTGGCGGTTCTGCGTTAATAATCATCGCCTAAACGCTTTACTAAGAAATATGTATATACGCTCCCACGAATTGACGCCATCGACTGCCTCTTTGCGGCATCTTACTTTTCCTCTGTTGATTTCGGTGAGGTTACTGGCAAATGCCTATGCACAAGGACGACAGAGAAAAGACAGAACATGTAAGGCCCAACGGACTATTTTAGTTTAACGTGATGCCTTTCGGTTTGTGTAACGCGCCCGCAGCGTTCGAAAGGTTCATGGACACGATAATACGCTGCTTGAAATGAGAAGTTTGAATGTGCTACTTAGACGACCTTGTGATCTTCGGGCAAACGTTTAGTGAGCACAACAAACGTTTGGGCTTGGTATTGAACTGCTCTGAGAGCGTGCATTGAGCTCAATTAAGAAATGCGGTTTTGGGGAACTACAAACTATTGTACTAGGACATCTTGTCGCTATATAAGGCATCCGACTAGATCCACAAAAAACTGTGGCCGTGGAAGCATTTAGGATACCTGACTCTGTCAATAGTTAAGAAGTTTCTTGGGCTTGTGCTCCTACTTTCGCTGATTCATTCGAAGGCTTCCTGACATGGCTCATCCCCTTACACGCTTCTCCAAAAAGACGTCCCGTTTGAGTGGACTGCAGATTGCAACTCATCGTTTCGCTAGCTGAAGTTCCTGGTGAAGTCCCAGCCAATTCTTTGCCCCCTCGATCCTTCATCACCAACTGAGATTCACACCGATGCCAGTGGCGAAGGCATCGGTGCTGTGCTAGTTCAGCGTATCGCCGACAGCGAGCCCGTGATCTCGCATGCTAGCCGGTCCTTGAGCCGCTGCACAGCTAGAATTTGTAAATTGCAATATGGGACATAAGGTAATTAGTTAAAAACTGAATTAGTAAATTTTTCTTAGTGGATTATGCATTTCAATTCTTTTTGCAAGTAATGTCCACCTCTTCGAGTAGACCAGCTCATGAACTAGAACTCGGCTATCTGCCACAGGCAAATTTTAAACATTTTTGAAAGCATTCGCTGAAACACCCTGTATATTCACCCATTGTCCTCCAATTATGTATCCGACCACCCACCGAGTACACCCACCTTTCACCCCACACGCAGACCCCCCATTTGTACAGGTCACCCAGTATGCATTCAATCATCCACCCAGTACACCCACCATTGTGACATGCCACTCAGTATGTTTCCCAGCATCTACCCAGCACCTTCTACTGCTCCCACGATCCACCCAGCATACCCACGTTGAAACCCATTATTTCCCACACAGATTCCAGTATGCCCAGCTTAGTTCCCAGCATACCCTGCATACAATTCCTGATGTGCAATGCAGGGATTTTAAATAGGGTAGCATCTGTCGGGATGATACCATTTATCTCCCTAGAGCCTGCAAGGCTCTAAGGAGATAAATGACTGCAAACTCCAAGGAGTTTGACTGCAAGGCTCTGCAAGCCTTGCAGTCAAACTGCAAGGCTTGCAGAGCCTTGCTCAAGTATGCAGAGCTTGCATACAGCCTTGCTCAAGTATGCAAGGCTATGCAAGCCTTGCTCAAGTATGCAAGGCTTGCAGAGCCTTGCGCAAGTATGACTGCAAGGCTCTAAGGTACTGCAAACTCCAAGGAGTTTGGAGTTTGCAGTACCTTAGGAGTACCTTAGGTACTGCAAACGTCTGGGCGTGGGAAGATCGTATGACCAGGTTCCACGACATCACGACACACTACCAGTTACAGAGACGCGTATACCCATTCCCTTACGCTAGGTTAGACAGGACGCAAACAGTACACTACAGACAATTACAAACGGATTCTTACAGAATCCCCAGACTCATGCACGCCATGTATCCAGACATGTACACTACAAACAGATGCACGTCGTGTGGCGAGGTTTCCACGCTTAATCACATGTTATGGGAGTGTCAGGATTTACCAAACAATTCGGGCAATGCCGAGCCCCCCGTCTCTTCCACCGGCAGCCTCCGCTCGCGCTGGAAGACCGCACTGCTCAGCTAGAACCTGACAGCACAACTCTGGGCCGTCCAGCGAGCCGAGGAAGCCGCTTCGAGACAAGGTCTCAGAACCGCGTCCGCGGCGGGTGCCCAGACCCACTAAAAAGACGCCGCACTCAAATCTGATTGATTTGAAAATAAAATTTACGTTCTTCTTCTTCAGGTGTAAATAACATTAACTCTGATAATGTTCCGATTATACTGCCACAGTCATAGAGAATTATACTTCGTCCTCTTATCTGCCCGTTTCTTTTTTTCTCGTTCACGAAGTCCGCCTTCCTCCTTTTATGATCGGTACACAGCCCCCCCCCCCCCCCCCCCCCCTTTTGATCGTCAGCCGTCCTGGGTTGATAAGGCACCACGTTGCCGATTGATGCCATGTCAGTCGCGTTTTGTCGTCCACTTTACCAAATTGTTTTCAAGACTCCTTGTTCCCTGGCTGTCTTCAGCACGATATAAGGACCCGTGAAAGGAGCTTTTCAGCCTTGCAAACCTTTTTGAACCAGAATAAAATCTCCTACTTTGATGTCAGGTACCTTTGTGGAATGAGCACGATCGTAGTTACGCTTCATGGCGACCTTATGTTTCTCGTTCTCATCTATCGATTTCTTGCGTTCTTGGATGGTTAGCGCGTTTGTAAGACTAAGGAGGTGATCAGCTGGAAGCCACTTCGATTTCCCATGGTAAGCAAAATATGGGCTGCATCCCAAAGCGGTTGTATGAGAGTTGTTATGGCGATTACCAGCCGCTTCAAGAGCACACTTGCAACTACCTTGGAATTCCGGATAGATTGTGATAAACAGCTTGATATCTCTTATCGCTCTTTCGGCCAACCCGTTGTCTTCAGGATGATATTGTGCAGCAAAATGAAGTCCTACGTTTCGTTGTTCACTGCCAATGTCGCTCACGGCCACTTAATTTCCAAATTATCTGCTCTCAAATTAGACTGTTTAACGCTAGCTTGAATTCGTAACTTATTAACTAATCGTCAGCAATTTACAGTTGTTACCAATTTTACATCACCACTTACTTACGTACCTTTCGGTGTACCGCAGGGCAGTAAATTAGGATTATAGTTTTTTTTTCTAATATACATCAACAACCTGCCCAATAACATCTGTTCCTGCACACGAGTTTTTGCCGATGATTGTATAATACACCCACCAATTACCAGCTTTGAGGGCCACCTTATTCTTCAAGGTGACCTTCAACGCATTAGCGACTGGTTCAACGCCCGGCAAATGACACTCAACTCATCTAAGTGCAAGTGCAATGACTTTCACACGCAAACATTCTAACTGAGGTTTTTCTTTTTATTGCGATAGCAATTATATAGACACTCCAAGCGTATTTCTGCCGTCATCATCGCCGTCACCGTGAGGTTCCGTAAAATTTACAAGGGCGAAGAAATCGTCGCCGCGCGCTGTACGCTGCTCGTGCGAGTGAATGCATGCGAAGGTGAGCCGGTAATGAGCCGGTGCGGGGAAAGGACCCAATATTTTTTTATATATTTTTTTACGTGTACTCCGAGACATGTGGACTCAGTAGAAGTGCCTACCGAAGTGAAGAAGACGAGCTGAGGGCAGGTGGCACGGGAGCTGGAAGAAAAAAGAACAAAAAACGACGAAAAAGAAGTGCTACGTGGCGAACGTGCGGAGGAGCTCGAGCGGCGAAGCCACGGTGGCAGCAGATCGGGTGCGACGCTCGGGAAGAAGAGCTCGGGCCGTGGTTCCTGCTGCGTCCGAGTGACCAAGGCGTGCCTACCCGGGCCAGATGCGGAGGCCTGTTCCGGGACCAAGGACGAGGCCTGCTGAGCGGCTCCTGCCAGGGCGCAGTTGCTGAGGGCTGTTCTTGGTCGAGGCCTACCGAGGTGCTGTCCGCGTGGGCCAACCCTGGGTTGCGGTCCTCGTGAGTTGCGGACGGACAACGCAGTGGTGTCCTCAACTTAGCCAGGCGCCGCACACGGTAGCGCAACCGTGTGCCGGCGGCGGTTCCAGCAGCAGCAACCGTGCCACCTTTGCCTCGGCTCGCCTCGGCGACCGTACCACGGCAACGACAAGCGAGTCGATCGTCACGACCGAAACCGTGAGATGGTTTTTTCGGAACTCTTGACGCGCCGAACGGTGGTGTAGGACTGAGCGTCACGTACATCGGTGTGCGCGTGAAAATCCGCTGTGACATTGTTTTGTTTTCTTTTCATTTCCTTTCCTTGCCCATCGTGTGTTTGAAAGAAAAACATTTTTTTGCCTACTAGCGTTTCTTGTGCGTTTTTCTCGTCTCAAGACACACAAACAAGTGACGAACGTCCATAATCATCACAATTTCTGGCGTCCGCGACAGGACGAAGCTCTCATTCTATCTTAGAGCCTCACGTTGTTTGTGTGCAGTAGACGAGAATGGACGAGAAGAGAACGCTAGTGGAGCTAGGGAAGGAGATGGGGCTAAGTGGAGAGGCGTTAGTGGCATGGGTAAGCACTGAGCAGAAGGAAATGAGGGACCAAAGAGCGAAAGAACAAGAAGAGGCGCGCATAGCAGCACAGGCAGATCATGAGCGGGAGCTAGCTCGTATGGAGGCTGAACGAGCCCTTCTTGAGGAGCGACGTCGAGCTGCAGAGGCGCAGCGTCCGAATACGAGTTCGGTAGGCGACGGCACAGGTGGTGGTCCGAGTTTTCGCAGCCCGCACAAGATGATTCCGCCGTATAATGAGGGTAGAGATGAATTGGATGCCTACATACAGAGATTTGAGAGGGTGGCCACAAGCCAAGGCTGGCCAACAGACAAGTGGGCCTTGTCGCTAAGTTTGTGTCTCACGGGAGAAGCATTAACGGTGGTAGGACGCATGTCTGCTGAAGACTCTACGGACTACGCAAAGCTGAAACAGACGCTGTTACAGCGGTTCCGTTACACAGAAGAGGGATACCGCGTGAAGTTTCGGGATACCCGGCCCGAAAATGCTGAGACAGGACGACAGTTCGCAGGGCGCCTCTTGGGATACTTCGACCATTGGCAAGAGCTAGCGAAGACGTCGAAGACTTATGAAGCTCTACGAGACAAGATGGTGTCGGAACAGTTTATAAGACGGTGCGACGAGAAGTTGGCTATCTTTCTGAAGAAAAGAGGATGTCGTAATCTGGACATGCTGGCAACGACGGCAGACCAGTACTTGGAAGCCCAGGGAATCGTGAATCTCGCTAAGCGTAAAGAAGAAAAAGGGAAGTCTATGGTCACTGGTAAAGTGGGCACTACAAACGAAAGCAAAGGAAAACTGCTTTGCTTTCTGTGCAACAGGCAGGGCCACAGAGCTGCGGATTGCTGGACAAAATGCCGAGCACCGAAGTCGCCACAGTGCTGGACGTGCAAGAAGACAGGACACAGATCTGATAGTTGCCCCTCTGACTCTGGAAAACGAGGGGAAGCATCATGCTCTCTCTTAGGATCCGAGAAAGCGCAGCATGAAGAGTTAGTGGAACCGGGACATGATAAGAAAAGGGTAACCCAGAGTCATGGCATTTGTGACTGTACACAAAGCAATGCGACTTGTGATGGCGGATCGAAGCAAATGCCGACAGCAAAGGGCTACCTGGAAGGAAAATTAGTCACCATATTACGGGATACCGGATGCAATACAGTTGTGGTGAAACGGTCGTTGGTTCCCGACTCCAAGCTAACTGGTAGCATCCGCACTATCCGCTTATTGGATCAGTCTACGAAGAGTTTACCAGAAGCAGAAGTGTGTATTGATTCTCCGTTTTTCAAGGGACAAGTTCTTGCTGTTTGCATGGAGAACCCTTTATATGAAGTTGTGCTAGGCAACGTTACCGGAGTACTTTCAGATACACCCCATATCCCGAAGCCGGAAGAGCGACCTCGGTCCGCACTGGTCCGCACGGATCAGGTTACCCATCAGGACACAAGTGAACGCATAATTTCCCCGAATAGAGGACGGAAAGAGAATGTGTCAGCAGCTGTAGGAAAGGAAGACAAGCAACAAAGAGAACTGTCAGTTCCATGGATTAACCCATTGGACATCAGCCCGAAAGAGCTGCGGAAATTACAGAGCACCGATCCCACGCTAGAAACTTGTTTCGCAGCGTTGGGGAAGAAAACCACATCCAAGAAATCAGCAGTCATAGAGTTTGTGCTGATACGTGATGTTCTCTTCCGGCGATACCACACTGTAGAACGGCGAGACTTGGAGCAACTTGTGGTCCCCAAGGATCTCCGGAACACAGTGATGAAAATGGCCCATGAAGGTCTTCTGTCTGGTCATCAGGGGCAAAGAAGGACTACAGACCGTGTCCTTGAAGAATTTTATTGGCCTGGTGTACAGGCGGATGTCACACGTTTTGTAAAGTCGTGTGACATATGTCAAAGGACAGTACCAAAACACCTCGTTGGTCGAATCCCTTTGGGGAATATGCCCATCATCGACACACCATTTCAACGGGTCGCCGTCGACATTATTGGCCCCCTGTCCCCAACTTCAGCTAAGGGAAACAGATACGTGCTAACGATGGTGGACTTTGCTACGCGTTATCCGGACGCGGTAGCACTGCCGAGCATTGAGACCGAGCGGATAGCAGAAGCACTGTTAGAAATGTTTTCCCGGGTTGGAGTCCCACGAGAAATAGTGAGCGACCGTGGAAAGTCGTTCACATCCAACCTTATGCAAGAACTCGGGCGACTACTGTCATTTCGTCAACTTCCTAAGACTCCCTATCATCCCATGGCAACCGGACTGGTGGAAAGGTTCAATAGAACTCTCAAACAAATGGTCCGCCGCATGTGCCAAGAATGCCCTAAACAATGGGATAGATACCTGGCTCCCTTGCTTTTCGCATACCGTGAAGTTCCCCAAGCAAGCCTTGGATTCTCGCCATTCGACCTACTTTACGGTCGATTCGTCCGGGGACCGATGTCCATTCTGAAAGAACTGTGGACAGGCAATAACGTTGATGCGGAAACGAAGACAACTTATGGATACGTTGTAGAGCTCCAGGAGCGCCTGCAAAACACCTGCAAGGTAGCCCATGAAGAACTACAGAAGGCCAAAGTCATACAAAAGAAGTATTACGAAAAAAAAACGAGAGTTCGACGGCTACAGCCAGGTGACAAGGTATTGCTGCTCCTACCATCAGATAGGAACAAGCTGATTCTGACATGGAAGGGGCCTTTCACAGTCGTCGAAAAACGTAATGAATATGACTATTTGGTAGACCTCGGAGGTCGAATGAGCCTACTTCATATCAACCTCCTAAAGAAATACGAGGAAAGGGAGTCCACGGCTGACGTCCTGCAACACGCCGCAGTTACTGTGCAGACGGACAACACAGAAGAGCAAGAAATGCCTTTTGTTGCACTACGCCAACGGGAAACATACAAGAATGTGTTATTAGCAACTGACTTGAGTAACGAGCAGACAGTCCAGATTGATGATCTCCTGAAAGAGTTTCAAGATGTGTTTTCAGATGTGCCGGGCAAGACAAACATTGTCGAGTGCAAGTTGCGCCTCACAACAGAAACGCCGGTAAATGTACGTCCGTACCCTATACCATTTGCCATCCAAGAAGCTGTAGAACAGGAAGTCCAGGACATGCTAAAGCAAGGTATAATTGAGCCCTCCGACTCTCCTTATCAGGCACCTATCGTCGTGGTGAAGAAAAAAGACGGGAGCATGCGGCTTTGCATTGACTTCAGACAGCTGAATCGAGTTGTGGTTACGGACAACGAACCCATACCTCGGGTGGACATGATGTTTGCCAAACTGGGTCAAAGCCAATACTTTTCGAAGTTCGATTTCACAAAAGGGTATTGGCAGGTGCCTATGCACGAAGCATCGAAGCCCCTCACTGCGTTTCAAGCTTCTTCTGGGCTGTACCAATTCAGATTTATGCCTTTCGGCATCAAGACCGCACCTGCGGTGTTCACTCGACTCATGAGACGAGTGGTAGAAGGAATACCGAACATATATCACTATTTTGACGATGTGCTAATAGCCACACAAACCTGGGACGAGCACATTACCACTCTCACCAAGTTCCTGAAACGTGTTCGTGCAGCTCATTTGACCATAAAGCCCTCAAAAAGTGAGGTTGCCTTTGCTTCGGTAAAGTTCTTAGGACATATCGTCGGGAACAATCTTCTCCGGCCACAGATTGAGACATTAGAGAAGATTCAGGCTGCAAAGCGACCGCAGACGAAGAAAGAAGTTCGCTCCTTTCTTGGCTTAATGGGTTATTACAGAGATTTCATCCCAAACTATTCTGCTGTGGCAGCACCTCTAACAGAACTCACCAAGAAGCGAGGTCCGAATAAGGTCATCTGGGAAGAATGCCATCAACAAGCTTTTGAAACGTTGCGACGCCTGCTATCGTCTAGTCCGGTTTTACGATCACCGGAGTTACAAGAGCCCTTCATATTGCGCACGGACGCATCTTTGACCAGTGTTGGCGCCGTCTTACTGCAGCGTCACGACGGGGTGCTACATCCAGTAGCCTATGCCAGCCGTAAACTCCTCGCACGAGAAACCCGCTACTCAACCATCGAGAGAGAAGCCCTGGCACTTGTGTGGGCTATTCAAAAGTTTCATGTGTACCTCTTCGGCAAACGTTTCGTGCTGCAAACGGACCACCAGCCTCTCGCTTACATAAACTCTGCCAAACATATGAATAGCCGAGTGCTCCGCTGGAGTCTCTTGCTAACGGAATACGACTTCGTGGTTGAATACATTAAGGGCGCCGAAAACATAGGTGCCGACTACCTCAGCCGCGTTTGACTTCTGGACGTCTCATCCTTTTCGGTTCATCATTTATAAATGAACTCACTTGTGTATTTTTTTTTCTAAAAGTTGTTTTTTTAACAACTTTCTTGAGCGGGGGGATATTGTGGGGAAAGGACACAATATTTTTTTATATATTTTTTTACGTGTACTCCGAGACATGTAGACTCAGTAGAAGTGCCTACCGAAGTGAAGAAGACGAGCTGAGGGCAGGTGGCACGGGAGCTGGAAGAAAAAAGAACAAAAAAACGACGAAAAAGAAGTGCTACGTGGCGAACGTGCGGAGGAGCTCGAGCGGCGAAGCCACGGTGGCAGCAGATCGGGTGCGACGCTCGGGAAGAAGAGCTCGGGCCGTGGTTCCTGCTGCGTCCGAGTGACCAAGGCGTGCCTACCCGGGCCAGATGCGGAGGCCTGTTCCGGGACCAAGGACGAGGCCTGCTGAGCGGCTCCTGCCAGGGCGCAGTTGCTGAGGGCTGTTCTTGGTCGAGGCCTACCGAGGTGCTGTCCGCGTGGGCCGACCCTGGGTTGCGGTCCTCGTGAGTTGCGGACGGACAACGCAGTGGTGTCCTCAACTTAGCCAGGCGCCGCACACGGTAGCGCAGCCGTGTGCCGGCGGCGGTTCCAGCAGCAGCAACCGTGCCACCTTTGCCTCGGCTCGCCTCGGCGACCGTACCGCGGCAACGACAAGCGAGTCGATCGTCACGACCGAAACCGTGAGATGTTTTTTCGGAACTCTTGACGCGCCGAACGCTGGTGTAGGACTGAGCGTCACGTACATCGGTGTGCGCGTGAAAATCCGCTGTGACATTGTTTTGTTTTCTTTTCATTTCCTTTCCTTGCCCATCGTGTGTTTGAAAGAAAAACATTTTTTTTGCCTACTAGCGTTTCTTGTGCGTTTTTCTCGTCTGAAGACACACAAACAAGTGACGAACGTCCATAATCATCACAGCCGGCAATCGCGGCTTAATGTAGCGCAGGCAAGGGAGGAAGGCAGGCCGGAAACGCGTGGATTTTCGCACGTGAGGCACCGGAGCGAGGTGACGGAGTGGGAGGGGGGGGGATGCATTCCGCTCCATCGACTGCTGCTCACAGAACGGCCGCGCGGGCACCGTATCTTGAAAGCGATCTGTGATGTGGGAGAAGCGGGCGTCCGCGCCGGCCTCATTGCCAACGTGATCTGCGATGGGAACGAAGTGCATGCGCCGAGTGCCGGTAGCCTCGTATGCGCTGTGCTTTCGATGTTCGCGTTGAAGCGACACGAGAGACAGCTCGAAGGTCAATTTGCCCGCTGCTGCTGGCGCGCTTTCTCACTTAGGCGTTTTCACACCGCGGTCATCGAGCGAGATGTGTTCAGGTTTACTTGTGCGCGCGTGACACCGTGATTGTCTGTTTAGTTAGTAAGCGAATGTTCACGACTTTACACAGCCCATTAAGCTACTATCCTTGCTTCGTATAGGTCTCTACTAATTTGCTATTGGAATCGATGCTTCGCCTTTCGGGCGAAACTACAACTTTGTTATATAAATGCACATCTATCATCTGAAGCTTCACTGTACAAAAATCTAAGCGTTAATCTCGCACCTAACCTTTCCTGGGCCTCTCATATAACAACCACATGTCCTACTGCTTCGAAAACACTACGGTTAATTCGTCGCGACGTACAAAATTTCCTGTCTTACATCCGGAAATTAGCCTTCCTTACTTTCGTCCATCCGCAGCTCAAGTTCGCATCCCCGATATGTTCTCCTCATCATGAGTACTTAATCTGAATGTTAGAAGCCATCCAAAACCGAGCTGGTCGATTTATTTCCCGCTCTGCTCCAACGGCAAATTCAAGGCCAAAAAGGTTCAACACTCCCGCAAATAGAAACATCTTCGCTAGCTGATGCAAAATAGCGCTCAGAACCGGAAACTTTTGGTGCGGGGATCTCTTGCCTTTGCTCACTAATGTGTATATATTTTTCATATACGCACTCCCCCGAGTTGTTCCTAAGATTCCACCAAAGAAACTTCGTATAGATGCGTTATATTTGTGGAAACGTTGACGCTCAATGCCTTGGAGATCAAACATTTTATGGAACGTTCTGGCAAAATGATGCTTGTTTCAGGGCTTGTGCATATGAACATGTGTTGAAAAATGACTGGCTTTAGTTCTACAGCTGCAAGGGAGGGGGATGGGGAGTAGGGGAAGGGGCCCAAAAATAATTTGTAAGATATAATTGGATCATAGGCAGCTAATCTATTACTTGGGAACTACCGCACAATGCACCATGTACGCCAACGTTTGCTATATTTTGTGGGAATTATGACGTCTTTACATGTACAAGGTTCTTTTTGTCGTTCTGTTGCACTGAATGCCGTAGGTTAATTTTTCTAAAAGTCACTCATTTGATCTTCATGTGTTTATTACAGTTTGAGTTCAATGGCGTTCCTTTAGGAGAAATGCCTCTCAAGTATATGTACCTGAACCCGATTTTCAGATTATTGGAAATTTTTGGCCTTGGAAACCGCACATCAGCAAGGGAGGTGCATTGGGTGTACAACAATATCATTAACTCGTTTGTACTATTCGAGATGCAGGCGATGTACGACGTACCCTTCGTAAGTTTACATCGGCGTGAAAGCCGTAATATTTATTTGTTTTGACAAGCATATAGTTGAAGTGTAAACGGCAGCTATTTCAGCCGCGGCGGCCACCTTCCGATAGGGACGAGATACAGAACCGCTCGTGTACCATTCACTAAGCGCACGTTGATGAACCCCAAGTGGTCAAATTTAATCCGGAGTACATCACTAAGGCGAACCTCAAAATGGTGCCGTCGTTTTGGCACGTAATACACCAGAATTTATTAATGCGATTAGCATTCTTTGGATACTGCACGCACGTTTTGGAGGCTAACTGTGTTATCGATTTCTCTAACCGTTTTCCCACAAACCTGGATTTCTCGGCATTTCATGGTTGAATAGGTAGAGCGCGTCGGGCTGCTGTGCTAACAGAGTTCGAAACCAACCGTCTTACCAGCTTGCCTCACTGGATATGTCACACTGTGTACCTATGTGCCACTCTTCAACGAACATCGTTGACGCCAACATGGGTTGTGACATGTGACCGCTCTTCAATTGACCTTTTTCATGCTGACGGAGCACTGTGTGTGTGCCACTCAGTTTGAGCTGCTCTTCAATAAAGCCGATCGATGCCAACTGCGGTCACAGGGTTTGAGCCAGTAGGTCTGTGCCGCTCTTCAGTAAACGTATTTCACGCCAACTTCGGTGACTTGGGGATTGCCACTGGGATTGTGGCGCTCTGTACTGACAAAAAAGGTCCTTTTAATTTCTTCGATTCCCGCCGGAATGGAAACCGCACTGAGCCCGGACTTTACGGCAGCACCGACAGAGGGCACAGCCTGTACAGTGGGAGCAGCGTACCTCCATAGCAGCACCGTCGGGCAGGGGGGAGGCACACGTTGACCCACTAGACTACTGCACGGGCTCGGGCTTACCCGAAAGCCCGGGCCCGGCCCTGCCCATGAGCCTGGCCAGGTAGGGCAGTTTTTTCATGGGCTCGGGCCGAGCTCGGGTATGGCATGTGCTTTTTTTAACCGGGCCGCCCGGGGCATGTAACGTGCAGCGAGTTATCCTCGCGTGTCTCGACTCTGAAAAACCTGTCGCCGTGATGCAGCTGGAAGCTAGCAGTGCTACTCATGTGTACTTGCCTTTTCTCTTTCCGTCGTATTTTGCGCTGTTCAAACATAATGCAAAAGTCCAGAAAAACCGAAGTCGCCTCAAACCAAAGGATGCCATTGTATTCCTTACCTAAACCAATGTAATTAATGCTTTCAGCGCGGTGCAAGCGCGTTCGCGACTTGCTGATTCTTCATAGGCGAATCGGTAAAACGATGACTGGTAAGATAAGATAATTCGTCACGCGGCTGAAATATGGCACTGCGTCCATCCATGATTGCACGCATGTTCTCAACCGGCCGTTTAGCAGCAGCGCATTACGCTGCACCATGGAGGAACGAGAAGCTTTCTATCTCCATTTACACCATCCATGCGCTGCGCTCGCGACCGGTCGTGGCCGCGCCACAGAACACCCATACAAACATCTGCGCTTCGGCTGGAGTGTATAGAATACGGCTGAGTGGGACTAGCGGCTGGGGCGGCGCATGCTTTGCAGTGAGGCGCCCGACGTGGAACAATACTGCGGCGGAGCTGCGATCGAAGTGGATTGGGCCACATTAAGTTCGCGCCGTTGGAAACTGCTGGCGATACTGCTCGGCAGGGTCATTCGTACTACTTTGCGCGCTGGTATTAGCATTCAGACCGGTGAAATGATGTTCATAATTGCATATGACATGTATTTATGCCTTAAGAATAATTTCCTTTCATTCTCTTCTTTACTTTATTTTTTTTAATGCCACATGGTGACCTTTTTTGGTCTCAGGCCGGGTTCGGGCTGGTTTCGAGCCGGGCTTGGGCCGGACTCAGGCCTAAGGTAAGAGGCTGGCGGGTCGGGCCGCGCTGGTAACGTAGATAATTTTCAGTGAGGCCCGGGCCCGGACAGGGCCCGGGTCTCACCATAAAATTTTTTTATGGTGAGACCCGCCGGGCAGCCCAACGTAAAAACGGGCCCGGGCCGGGCCCGGGCTGGAAAAATCGGCACGTGACCCGCTCTTCGTCGCCTTTCGAAAGCACTGGCACCATATTGGTTCTTTCTAGCGTGGTGGTGTTCATCGGATATCTTCCTCAGCATGTTTTTCGCTAGCTTTGTGTGTGTGCGTGCGTGCGTAGATGGCTGTCTGTCTGCCTGCATGTTCGTGCAAGTGTTTGTGTTTCTGCGTTATGTGCGTATGTTTGTGCAACCATGTTCGCGTTTGTGTGCTCGCGCGCGTTTGCTTGTGTGTGCGCATTTGTGTGAATGTCAGTGTAGGCGTGTATGTGTGAACACCTGTGGGCGTGCGTTTGAGTTTGTGTGCGTGGATACATGTTCTGCACGGTCGATAGAATTTTACTTTTACGTGCAACAAACGTCTTCAAGATTGGCACAATGTATGCCGATAAAATATACTTCGCCGTTCAGGTGTCATTATATAGGATCTCCTGAATAATCATCCTTTGTTTATTGCCTAAATGTTTAAAGCTTTCTTGGCGATGTAATACAACACTTAACACTTCCTTTTACCAAATTACAACTTTCTTGAAATTTCTTGTATGTGTCTTGTACAACTTTCTTTAAATCAGGTATGTTTCTAGCCTCTTACCGCAGGCTGATCCCGGAGATAGTGCAGCCTAAAGATGAGGGCAAATCTGTGCTACTGTGGTAAAGCGTCGTGCTGCTGCCGTTGAGGAACCCTTGTAAAGTGGGTTTGAGTCTGCCTAGAATGGGTGAAATATGAACAGGAAATTCGGTTCGTCGAAATCGCCGATGGCGATTCCATTGCTGATATTTCATACTACGTCTCATTTTGGGTACCTCGATACCAAGTCCGGCTGCCATGGTGGGGACATGCTCTCCGCCGGTGCCATCTTGGTCCTCACCTCCGCCGTGCCTCTATAGAGCATGTATAAAAGTCGTCGTGATTTTGTCGTAAGCGTGCACATTCCACCGTGAAAATTGGGAGAAGTAACTTGGTAAAAGGAAGCGTTCGGTGTTGCAATATATTCTCAAAATAACTTCCGTTGAAAATGTTCTTTAGTTGAAATTTCGCCCATTCTAGGCAGCATCAAACCCACCTTACAAAGGTTCCTCAATGGGTTGCTGTAGTAAGAAAGTAGTATTCCAACTTGGAAGAAGCCAACTGAAGCCACGACGAAGAAGAGAATGCGCGAGCTCGTGACGAACGTGCATGGGAGCTCGAACGTGCAGTGCAGGCTCAGCTTCAGGCGGCCACGCATCACTACTTGCACATCACCGATGTACGACAGTTTGGCAGGGGTGGGATTGTTTGCCGATCGCCAGACCAGGCGTGCGTGTATGACCTACTTAAGTGCTCATCATTTGGATCATTGCAAGTAAGTGCCTTCATCCCTCCGCATCTTGCCTGTACCAAGGGAATAGTTCGTGGTGTGGACTCGAATTTAAGTCCGGCAGAGACCCTGGAAAAGCTCTCCGCGGCTGGGGCAATTTCTGTTTACCGGTGCAACAGACTAGTGGACAATGCACGTGTACCCACAGAATCAGTAATTGCCACGTTTGCGGGTACATCTTGCCCCACTGAGATAAAGGTCTGGCCTCTGATCTTCAGAGTGGATCCGCTTGCCTCGCGCCCATTACAATGCCGCAATTGTTGGCGCTTCGGACATAGCATAGGCGGTTGTAAATCTAGCCTTCGCTGCTGTACATGCGGGGAGAGCCATTCCGCTAGTGACTGCTCGGCTCAATCGGACACGTGCTGCCTTTGCGATGGAGCCCACAAGGCTGATTATTCTAACTGCCCTGCTAGAAATCAAGAAATTCAAATCCTGGAAGTTATGGACAAAAGGCGTTGCTCACGCCGAGATGCCATTGTGGCCGTAAAGGAAAGAGCTCATGGATATGCGAGTGTGACAGCACGACACCAGGCTGTCGTTGATGGAACCCTGTCAGAGGTAATCGCACAAGCGATTGAAAAGTCTATGGCTAAAATCATGGAGCGTATTGTAGAAAGCGTCACGGAATGTTTTAATGGCCTTGTATCCTCACAACTAGTGCAATTATTACCGACTGCTACTGCTCAACCAATGCACTCTGAAATGAATGCTACTACACCTCACGCTCAGGAAGATGAGGTTATTGCAACATCTCTCATAAAACAAGTTAGGCCTATTCCAGGTTCCTCAAGCAAAGACACTACTAGCTCAGTCAATTCTGATTCACAGGATACCTCAAACATGGAAATTGATGTGAGGGCTCAGAAAAGGAGGTTTTCTCCACTGGAGAATACCACTTTACGCTCAATTAGTAAATCTAAGAAAATCCTCTCTGAAGTCAACTCAAAATCTAATATTTTGGAGGAGGCAGTTGCCTCTGCGGTGCTCTCATCACCGGAAGGTAGATGAGGGTACTACAGTGGAACTGCAGATCAATATTCGCTGCTTCTACCGATTTAAACGTTCTGTCTTATCAACTTTGTCCAGATATAATTATACTGCAAGAAACTTGGTTATCTCCTGAAAAATTATTTTGTTTACGTGATTTTAGATCGTTTCGCCTAGATCGTCCGTCTAAAGGAGGGGGCTTATTAATTATGGTATCAAGCAAGTTTTGCCACAGGGCAAATATATCATTCCAGCTGATGTCTCCAGAATGTGAAATTTTAGCGGTAGAAATTACTCTCCCTGGCAGTAGGCCCTTCTCGTTGGCTAATGTATATTTTCCTTCGGGTGTTCAGGATACACGCCCACTAGACTTAGTTCTGGCAAAATGCGGTAAAGAAATTGTATTGGCTGGAGACTTCAACTCACATCATATATCCTGGGGAGTCAGATCAGACCAGTGTGGTAAGCGTCTGTGGGACTGGGCAACAAGTAATAATTTTCTATGTCAAAATTCGGGATCAGTTACATTTCTTCGCGGACAGTTTAGATCTGTGCTGGATCTTACATTTTCGGGTCCAGGTCTTTCCATATCAGCATGGGAAACAGTGAATGTTGGGACAAATAGTGATCACGTTCCAATTAAGTTTGAAGTCATAGGTTCGCAGTCCGCCGTGGAGGCTCGAATCCACTCATTTGTGGATTACAATAGATTTAAAAAATGTTTGCAAACCACTTTCAAATCAACAATTGAAAATCATGCATTGAACGCTGAGGATATTTGCTCAATCTTAGAGACTTCGCGCAAAAGATCAGAATTCCAGTTAAAAGCTAGCAAGAACAGTACTTCTACGCGTTGGTGGAATGACGACTGCTCGCGGGCTTACAAGCGACGGAAAGCTGCGTGGAAACAACTCATGCAGAACCAGTCTCCGAGAAACTGGAATAACTATAAATTTATGGCTGGAACGTTTAAAAGAACGGTATCTCAGGCAAAAGATGATTACAATGTTCGTCATTTTGAATTTCTTTCAAAGTCAAATAATAAGCGTGCACTGTTTCGGTTTTTAAGATCACAAAAATTTATTCCGCGTCCCTTGAACTTGGAGTCAATAGTTTTAACCACGAGTGATAAAGTCGAATCTCTAGAGGTAATTGCGAGAGGTTTGGAGGTCCGATTCTCGACCTGTTTTCCCTCCTCTCCTCAAAGACTGGGCACATTTGAAGATTTCGAAGAGATTTCTTTGTCGGAATTGTCGGAGGCTGTTTCATGTTTACCAGCTGCAGCCCCAGGTCCTGATGGACTCACTACTAAGATGCTTAAACTTCTATTTGACATCGCTCCTAACGTTCTGTTAGATACTGTAAATCACTCAATACAATATGCTTGGATCCCTCCTGTGTGGAGAATCGCGAAGGTGATTCCACTGCTCAAAGACCAAAACAAAGGGTATGTACTAGACAATATTCGGCCGATCTCTCTAACATCAAATTTTGTAAAATTAATAGAAAGGTTATTATACACCCGCATGATTGAATTTGTGACAACAAGAGAATTATTGAGCCCCTGTCAAATTGGATTTAGGCCAGGGATGTCAATCTGGTGCGCACACGTCGACCTAGAAAGCAGAATTCAATTGGCTCGCTACCACAACCAATGTGCAGCTCTAGTTACATTAGACATTTCAAAAGCATACGATAGTGTGGAATACCCTATTTTAACAGAAAGGATGCAGGAAATTAGATTACCTGATTACTTCATAACGTGGACTGCTGAGTTCTTGCAGGGCAGGGAGTTTTACTGTGCGCAAAGTGGAATTGCATCAGGAAAATTCAGACAAACACGCGGGGTTCCACAAGGCTCAGTGTTATCTCCGCTTTTGTTTAATATATTGCTAAGCTCCATTCCTTGTCATCAGAATATATGCACGTACGTTTACGCTGATGATATAGCGTTTTTTGCTTCGGCAAATGATATTCAGACACTGTACGAGTACTTACAGGAATACTTATGCGAGTTGGAAGCTTGGCTGGATAGTATTCACTTGTCTCTTAATGTAAATAAGAGCGCTGTTCTTGTCTTTCCGGTACAAGACCCATTTACGATATCCCTTTCGTACCGCCATTCCACTATTCCACAAGTGGAAAAAGTCAGATACCTAGGAATTGTTTATGATGGAAACCTTAACTGGCGTCTACATATTGAAAATATAACCTCAAAAGCTTCCCGTGCAATGGGGATATTGAAAAGGATTAGCAATAATCGATGGGGCATGCGCAGGGACACACTTTTAATGATTTACCGCATGTATATCCGGCCAATTCTAGAGTTCGGCTGTGTGTTATTCTCTGGCTCCCCTGCTTACAAACTACGTCCACTACTTTTGCTGGAAAGGGAAGCACTTCGTTTATGTCTGGGGCTGCCAAAGTTTGTAGCAAACGCCGTGCTCTACAAGGAATCACGATTTCCTTCCCTAGAAATGAGATTTAAAATACTCACTGTTCAAACATTCATAAGGCTCTATGAATCACCAATAAGAAGATCCCAGTCGATATTTATTGGTCAACCCGCTTTATTTTTTGGAGTCCCATGGCCTCGGTTTCACACGCCACTGGTGAATAAAACAGAATCGTTATTAAGTCCGTTAAATGTACGATTAAATGATATAATCACGGTAAGCAGCATCCAAAATTCATTGGTTATTACTTATGATAACATATACCCGAACCATGCGAAGCAACTTCCCTGGCATATTCTTAACGGCTTACTCCAAGATCACTTGGACAAGCTCCAAACAAACGTAATTATAGCCACAGATGCTTCGCAGAGTGAGGAAAAAGCCGGGGTTGGAATTTTTTCATCTGCATTAGACTGGTCTTTTTCTGTTCGACTCCCCGACTATACTCCAATATTCCTAGCGGAATTCCTAGCTGTTGTCTTAGCTTTGCGTAAGCTACAGCCTCCCACAACAACCGCGGTAGTATTAACAGACTCTCTATCCTTGTGCACCTCACTTACTGCTCCTGGCGAGTCGCATATAGTAAAAAATTTGCACTCATTGGTTCCAAGTCATTTGCAGAATTTGCGATTAGTATGGGTACCTGGTCACAAAGGCATATTTATGAATGAAGCGGCAGATAGCCTGGCAAAGGCTTCTATTACAGGCCCTGTGTGTTCCCTTCTTCCAACGACAGGTTTCATAACGTCTGCCAGGTTTAGAAGATACACCCTTATGGCATCAAAATCAGAACTAACATCATCCTCCGAACTGCACCACTTACAATTCCCTTGGAGCAGGAACTTTTGCAAATCCAGACAAACAGAGGTGACATTAACAAGACTGCGATGTCGAGTCCCCCGCCTAAATTTCTACATGCACCGATCTGGTCTGGCGATCTCCCCTTTGTGCCATTTCTGTAACGAATTCGAAACGATCGACCATTACTTACTGGACTGCCGGCGTTTCTCCTCCCTAAGAAAAAGAACATTGCAAATTGCAATGCGACAGCTCGGCCTGCCATTGAACTCTCCGGAACTGCTGTCTTTCGGAGCTTCTGTGCTTGGACACTCACACAGGAATGTATGCATCGCCATAGAGAAATTCATTGTTGAATCAAACCGGTTCCATTGTTAATCATATTAATCCATTTATCATTACCTTATTCCCTCTTGTACTAGTATGCCTACTTTTTTATATATTTATTGTCCACTGAATTGTATTAGAATTTATTCGCTTTCTTATATTTACCAAAATTAAACATTTGCTAAATTTATTCACTTAGCACGTATATAAAATCTGCCCGACTCTTGGCCGATCCCCGTGAGTGGGTATGCGCCAAAGAAAAGGTCATCATCATCATCATCATCAGCATGGGAGCTCGGGGCCCTTCGGAACGAAAACGGCTGAGCTAGCGCTGCCAGGCTAGCCAGGGCGTGTACGGGTTCAACCTGAGGCACAAAACGGACCGAGCAGGTGCTACCAGACCAGCCGGGACGAGACTGGCGTGTCCCACGGTGAACATGTGTTCCGGCCAGAGCTGAGATGCAGAGCAGACTGAGCGGGTCGGTGCTGTTCCTGCGGTGAACGAGCGTTCGAGCCCAGCGGTTCCAGATGGCCTTGGTCGCGAGTGCGATGTTCGGGCGAGCCACGTGAAAGGGTCCGGCACAACCGTCTGCTGGGGTCGTGGCCACGGTACCGCGTTGCTGACCGCGTGGGCCTGCCGTGCTGTCGCGCGAGCAGTTCATCTTCCCGTGCGCTGGCCGCCTGTACGAGTTATTCGTACAAACAACGCTGCGTCTGCAAGCGCCGACGCCCCCGCCATCGTCACCAGTATTGTGAGTGACAATTTTACGAAGTGACCGAAGGACACGCACTGTTATAGCTCGCGTGAGTCGTGGACTGCATGGACCGTTATACAAATAGCCACAGTGTCTTGTTAGCTGATCGTAAATGTAATTGTCGCCATCTGTCTTTGATAAATGTTTGTCCTGTCTATGACTTTGCTTCCTGTATCTGAGTCCCTGTGCCCGCGAACCACCACAGTTGCACGCATCCAAGAGATTCACCTTTAAGCAGTTGGATGGAATACGGAAGAGGATTTGTGAGGCAGAGAGCGCTTGTTCCATTCGAAATAGGCAGGGTCGAATAAGGCAGAAGAAGCGGCTTCCGACTTAGAAGGAGGCGTGATGGTTCAAAGAATGCAGCTTCGTCACATATGCTATTGCAGAACACGGGGAGCAAAACAGCTGATGTCGGCGGAATTTCTGTGTCCTCTGTTATGACAAGTTTGTGGGCGGCTTGATGAGTGTCGTTGTAGGGCGGGTCACACAACGGGAAGAGCTCAAGTTCAGATCTGGCACAATCAATAACGGCATGATTACACGATAGAAAGTCCCAGCCAAGTATGATGTCATGCGAGCAGGATGAAAGGACGATAAACTCAACAATATAGAGTTCTTTAGCGATGATAAGGCGAGCAGTGCAGGCGGCTATAGGCCGAACAGGTTCTCCAATCGCTGTACGTAAGGGTATCATCTCAAGAGGCGTAGTCACTTTTCGAAGCTTGCGGCAATGTTTGGCATCTATAACAGAAACGGCAGCACTGGTATCGACAAGAGCATACGCATGGGTGCCTTCAACAAAAACTTCGACAATATTCGACGGCAAAGTTCGAGGACTTGAGCATTTCGACAGCGCATTTCTTGCCAATTGAACTGCGGGGGCTAGTTTCCCTCATTTTCAGGGCCTGGTCGACGACGCATGGGCGGCAAGGAGCGGCGACGCGGCGAAGCTACAAATCATTAGCCATTGGTTGGCTCATTCCGGGAAGACCGACCCCCACCCGTAATGATACTGCCAGGATGCTACGTTGGTGTTTGATGTCGGGAATGTACCGATAAGAGATCGAGTAGAAATAAGCAGGATCAAAGAAGGAGAACGTTGGCACCTTCAATAGACTTCTACTCACGGCCTCTGATGAGACTTCGGAGAGGTAGAGATATGCCTGCCTGGTAAAATCAGGCAAACAAACAAGCGGGTCTCGCATGGTTACACTAGAAATGTCGGCAGGAATACTTGCGCTGCACATAGACCAAGCTCATCTTAGAGACAGCCCTGTGGCTCTGCTACTACAAGCGACGCAAAAGGCAAAAGCTGGAACGTAAGCGTAAGCTTAACCTACCGAGACCCCAAGCCGAGACGACTCTGCTGAGCTTGCTCTTCATCGTTCGACTTGTGCTAGGAAACTAATAAAGCGGTATTCACCTCAAGGAGTGCCTGTCAAGGTGTCTGTTCACTTCAAGACCGATATTTCATCTTCCTAGAATTTGAGCCAGGGTGTTTCGCCTTCTTGTTTATAGTCTTAGTTCTGAGACCTTCTTTACTACAGTTTTATCACCATGTCTCTGCAGATGGGATTCCATAATCTTTTTTCTTGTGACTACTGAATTGTATTGGCAATAGCACCTTTTCTTCTGAGAGCAGGCATGTTACTTTTCCTTTTTTGTCTCCTTCAGGCAAGGATTTCCTTTATTATGAGGTAGCTGTATTGCTTATGCAGAGGCCTCTGATGTTTGGCTGTTTTACTCATTTTGAGTAACTCGTCAGTCCTAGCGGTGAAGTCATCAAGTTTCAGTGATGAGTTTGCCAGTCATGCCATCTTTGAATCACTCTGGTTTCATTTCTTACGGGCAGTGATAAATGTGCCTCTTCTAGTGTGCATGTACAGAACACCATTGGTTGCATCGTTGTCCCAAGCAATTAACTCGGGCATCACTTTCATGCCAAGAGTTCCATAATGCCATAATTTTCTGGCGTGAGAGTCAAGTTGAAGAAAGCGACTTTCGTTTCTTGTGTTGCTTCGATACTGACGTCACCACTACCAATATAGTTGTGCCGTCGCTATGGCAATGAAGTCGTGATCCCATCAGCACCACACTGCCTTCTTTTCAAGCCAAGCACATCTGCCTGGAGCTCTAGAAGAGCAGCTATGACCACCACCACCAGCACCATGGGACCAAGTGTGTTTGTGCTTTATTTTAACACGAAAAGTGTTTTATGCCGGGGTCCACCAAGACTTCACTGACGTATTTCCGTCACGGAAATACGTCTTAGAACATAATACAAAGAAAGAAACCAGAAGAAAAAGTTCCACAAACATGCAAAATTTGGAAATCGAACCCACGACCTCTCGGTCCGCGACGATAGATCGCCGAGCGTTTAACCCATTGCGCCACAAACGCATTTGCAGAGGGCTACACAGACGCGCCTTATATATCTAACACTCCTCCGTGTACTCGCGCTCTTGCTCGGGGCGGTGCCGCCGCCTACGAGCAGAAAAGAGAAGTACTGCATTATGACACTAACGCGCACCGACAGTGAACGCTTCGGTGGTCTCAGCACTACGACGCCTCGATGCCAGCATTCGAAGGGACGCTGGCATCAAGAAGCACTACCAACGCCACTTAGGTGGCGTTCACCGTACTCAGCACAGCGGAGCGTGGCCTCCGCAATTAGCTCTGAAAATGTTTCTGAAGTTGATCGCGGAGGCTGCAATTACGACGCGCTGTACGCGCTGATTTGACTCGGTGACGATTCAGTTACGTGCTTTGTCTTGCGCGTTGTATTAGTGTGTCAGTTACGTGCTTCGTCTTTCGCGTTGTGCTAGCGTGTGCAGCGTAGTGCAGCTTCCATATGCACGACGGTTGCTCATGGTCATCGACGTTGGTAGTCGTGATGGAGGAGACGTGCCCCCAGGCGTCAGCATGGGTGCATCAACGCCTAAGGGCGCTTTAGCCACAAAACACCAATAGACATTATATATCAATGTGCAATAAACATTACACTACTTCTGTGAAGACACGTTTCACTTTCGTGTTCTATACCGATTCCTATATAAGAGGGATCAACCACATTTTTTTATTTTAAAAGCTTGTCGTGACTTTGATGCGCTGTGGGATGTGCATATTAACAGACTACATAACCTGCAAAAAAGTTTTAGCCCTTGGAATGTGGAGGGTTCCTTGGATGCATGGCAACTCAAATTCAAGATGAGTTGGCAATGTGCAGAAGACTGACGAAATGTTTTGGACTCTGCCACATACTTTTTCAGATGTGAGTTACTATGCTGCTATGAGCAGTGAGTTGCATTGCAGTGGGGTGTCGGGCCATCACCGGTGAGCACGTAGAGTGATCGCATCTGTAGGTAGCTGCAAATCCAGAGGTATGTCTTGCCACCAAGTCCTACTACTTCTAGCGCTTTAAGGATGGCTTCATGGGTGACGTTTTCGAAAGCTCCGTTAACGTCTAGAAACAAGGCAGCAGACAAGCGTTTACAGGCCTTCTGGAATTCGACATACGTTACCAAGTCCACAACGTTGTCTATAGACGAATGACCGCGCTTGAATCCTGTCAACGTGTCTGGGTAAATTTCATAGGGCTCTAGGTACCACTCCAGTCGCGTTAGAACCATCCGTTCCATTACTTTTCCTACACAACTTGCAAGCGCGATCGGACGGTATGATGAAATGTCCAAAGGCGACTTGCTAACTTTGAGTAGTGGAATCAGGCGACTTGACTTCCATTCCTGGGGAACGGTGCCTGTATGCTACGCGTCGTTGTACAGGAGCAAGAGTGCCATTCGAGCTTGTTCACCAAGGTTACACAGAGCGCGGTATATAATGCCATCTGGTGCTGGGGCTGAGGAACGCCTGCATAAAACAAGCGCAGCTTCAAGTTCGTCCAGAGAAAAAGGGCACTCCATACGGGGATCACGTGAGGATGGTGAGTGGTCAGGAGTCGGCGTTCCAGTGGAACATGCTACACCGGCAATCCTCCTACAGAAGGATTCTGCGACGTCAATCTCGCTGCATCGTAGGTAAAGGACGAGGGTATTAAATGGGTGGCGCTGTCCAGGGGTTGCACGGAGGCCCCGAACAGTTCTCCATATAAGAGACAAAGGCTTTCGGGGATCCAGAGACTCGCAGAAAGACGTCCATCGTTGTGAAGCCAGCTTATTCATCCGACGCTGTATTTTCTTTTGCGTGCGTATTTCCAATCTCAACTCATGAGTGGACTTTGTGAGCCTATATCTTCGTTCCACACGGTGGTGAAGTGCGCGAAGTTTCTCTAGCTCGATGTCGAATTCGGTGCGTTTGGAGCTTTTCAAGGTCTAATGTGTGGCAACCCGTAAGGCACCTTTTATTGCGTCCCCTAGGCTGGATGCTATCTCGCCTCGACAGCAGTCTTCCAGGATTGATTTAAATTTCGGCCAGTCGATGGATTGGACGGCAACGGAGAACTTGGAGCTAGTCAGCCCCTCAAGCGTGAGACAAGTAGGGATGTGCTCACTTCCCCGCGTTTCCAAGTCCGAGAACGGTTTAACTCTTCCGTTAAGGGAGCACGAAACAAAGCTGAGGTCGAGACAGCTACTATACGCCGTTCTCCGCAGATAGGTAGAGCTTCCGTCATTTAACAAGCAAAGTTCTCGTTCAGGAGCAGTCGACACCAATCTTCTGCCCCTCGAGTAAATCTTGGAGCTCCCCCAGAGGTAATGGTGGGCATCGAAATCCCTAGTGAAAACCCATGACTGTGTATTCGTTGTCAAAATGTCTCGTAAGCGCTCGCAGTTTAGACGACTTGATGGCCATAATTAGGCTCCCAGAATTGGAAGGTGACCTTGCTCTTCTTCACAGTCAAACACACGTACTGGTTTTCTTTGTCAGGTGGCACAGGATGATGAATATATGTCAAGTCACGGCGTATCAAAACAATACTCTTTCTGCATTGCCCCTGGGCGGAGGACATAATTCACTCATACCCGGACAGTCTGATGTGATATGACAGGTTTGGCTCACAAATCACAATAATGGGAAACTGATTCACGAATACAAACTGTCGAAAGTCGGACATGTGCGAATTAAGTCCTCTGGCGTTCCATTGAAAGACAGATGCATTCTGGACCTCCTCTCAAAACGATGACTTCTGGCGGGCCATTGCTTTACCCTAGGGCCGCAAGCACTGGACCCAGGGCGTCCTGCACTTGCAGCGCGCTCTGCGCCGATGGGGTTTTCATGTTGCTGAGTAGAACACGCACAGCATCCATCAGCGACCACAACATTATTATAATCTGGCGCTCATCAGTCGTCCTTGGAGCAGCGGTTGGGGAGGGTGTTGATGGAGGTGGCATTCGAGGTGTCTCCGTGGCAGGTTGTGCACTTGGAAGTGCGGGCCACGCTTCAGGATGATCGACTCTTGCCACTTTCTTCGGTTGCACGGCATCTTTCATGTTGGCGCTCCGCGTTGATGGAGCAGCCGCTTTGGCGGAAGACGTCGTGCTGCTTTGAGCGGTTTTAGGTTGTGCTTTTCGGTGGCGATACCGTCGTCGTCTAAGTGTAGCGGCAGCCTCGCGGTGTGTGTAATGATCCCGAACCATGCGCTTTAGGACCGCGAATTCCTTCCGCACTCGCGGGCAGTCCTTCGATGAGGCTTCGTGGGAACCGCTGCAATTAAGGCACTTCAGGACGGTCGCGCGGCACCTAGGCGTCTTCCAAATGGGATTGAGTGCACCGCGGGCACACGGCATTGTTCACACAAATGCTTTTTTGTGTCCAATATTGAAGTACTTGTGACTATGCAGAGGCTTTGGTATGTATGGTCGAACTATATGGCGGACATGACCAACTTTTATATGAGAAGGAAGGCAATCTCCCTCAAACACAAGCTTCATGCAGCATGTGTTTCCGAGTCTGGTAAGATGTGCGATGAGCGTGCCTTCAGTTGCTGGCTTTAATAATATTGGCAAGTCGTCGCTCGAAATGGAAATGTCAATGTCATAAATGACGGCAACAGTGCCGTTACCGCCAGTAGTAATCTGTGATCGCACTTTTACTTTGTCAATTTCCGTGACATTCCGAAGGCTTTGTAGTGCGCTACGATGTAAAACATCTACAGCCATGACATTCTTCCGTGAGTTTATTGTCACATCCTTAATCTGATTCGACGCAATACCCTCGAGTAACGCTGAAAGAACCTGTCTGTTCAGGAGCCGCATATTAGTCTTGGGATCCACGGGCAAGAAGAGCACAGTGTGCGACCAGCGCTGTGGTATATCCTTCACGGTAGAGACACTTGCCGGCGATGACGCCCGCAGCAGTCTTCTTTTTGCCTTTCGGCTCATGACAACCTTGAAGTCATCGTCCGAGGAATCGTAGCTGTCCGAGTACAACTCGGTGGCCTCGCTGTCTGTGTCACTTGACTGGCTCCCGCGCTTCCTGGACGTAAGCCGACCTGACGTCTGCGCGCCAGGAAGGTCCTCGCAAGTATCTGCGTCCATTGTCGCAATGAGGGAGTGGCATCTCCCAGAGATTGCAACGAAACAAAGCGAAAACGAAGACAACAGTGCAAGCGTTCAACTAAAGAATCACCTCGTCGTCTTCAATTCCAGTCGGATGTCGAAGATAGAATAAAGAGAATGGGACGATCTCAATGGCATCCCCATGCCGGTATGATAACGAATGCATGATGACGAACGCATGCCAACCATATGAGGGCAAAGGAATAACGACGAGTGCATTTTGACAGTGGTGCTACCTAAAGAACCTCCATACGCGTTTTGTCGACCAGGTTAAGTAGCGCCAACCTACCCTCCTCCTCCACGCTCCTCCCTCGCTCACCCCCTCAGTTTCCGGCGTCAAGCGGAACTTCCGTAGTCCCAGCTTCCGTTTTTAACGGAAGCGACGTCACTGCTGTGTAGAGGTGCGAGCGTGCAACAAGCGAAAATTCAGGAACCGGAAATCCCGGAAGTAGAAAAACCGGAAACGGAAACCCCGGAAGGGGAAACTGCGGAAGCGGAACTGGTTTGAGTGACGAATCAGGGAACAACGGCGCACATGAAAGGTTGGCGCTACTTAGCAAAAGCGGCGGTGGCGCGTGGATGGAGCGGATTTAGTGCTACAACGACTGTACGCGTATCATTAAGCCAGTGTGATTGCGATGGTGTCACAGAAATGGCACGAGAACGATGGCATGATGGCGATGTATGAAAACGAATGCATAACAGTGACTGTCTGACGGCAATGGCATGCCAGCTGCGGCGTAATCACTATAAAGAACGACAGTATGAATAATAACGACAGTATGAATAACGACAGCAATAAAACGAAGAAGATAATATGACAACGACGGCATGACGGCGACTAGATGTGCCATCTACCACCCACCACCTTCACCACTGAAGTGGTGACTATAGTAGAAAGACAGCGCGACGACGATGACATGGCGACAGTGAGATGATTAAGTTAGAATGATGACAACAGAACGACCATGATGGTATCACGATGGCGTGTGACAACGAATGCACGACGACTGTATGATGACGATGGCATGACGAAAGTCAGATCAGAAAGCTTTATTGACTACGATTGAAGGACCATGACGGCATCTCGATGGTGGTGTGACAACTAATCTATCACGGCTGCATCACGACGATGGTATCACGAGAGCAGGATGACTAAACACTTAATGACGACGATGCAATGACCATAATGGCATCAGAACTACGAGTACATAACTAGTGGCCGAAGCTATTAGAAAATTTGGGCAACAGGATCGGGGTAGAAGACGTGACGAAGACAGATTCACGAGAAAGATCAAGAGGCGGGAATGCCAACGATGAAACGGCCGTGACATCACTGTCACGAGCACATACCTTGTGGCCATCTCAGGTAGACAACTTCGGCTACTGAGTCGGTAACAGACAGACAAACGGACGGACGGACGGATGGACAGACAGACAGAGAGACACATAGATAGATAGATAGATAGATAGATAGATAGATAGATAGATAGATAGATAGATAGATAGATAGATAGATAGATAGATAGATAGATAGTAAGGCAGGCTCAACACGGCTGACATCGTCATAGAATGCAAGTCACAATAAAATTGACACGGCGAAATACAGAAAGCAATAGGAAGGCGTATCTATGCAGCACGGAGTGGTATGGATAGTGGACGCACCCACAGCTTATCAGTAGGAAGGCTGGTCCTTGTGGGTAGAAGGGTAATGCTAGAAGCGGTAAGCAAGTCAGAAGCAGTCAGAAGGTCTACCGCCAAGCTGATTGAGCAGATCGCTGTTGGTGCATCCGCTTGGCTTGGTCGTTTCTCAAGCCAAACGAACTACCGGTTACTCACGTCTCTGGAGACCTTCTAATATACCGCTTGCGTGCCTCTTCTGTGGCGTCCTAACCGTGAAACCACGGTGGCGCCAACGACGACGGCAAAAATGCGTCTCGAGTGTCCATATAACGTCGATCACAATAAAACATGCAGCCAGTCATCACCAATAGCATCATAAATAAAAGATAATAGATGGTAGTTGGCAATATTTTTGTCCCGTAAGTCTGAATCAGGTTTTTGCGTTGCCAGACCACCAAGGTAGATGAGCCCATGCAATCATGCTTTCTAGCGCCCCTTAAAACGTCCCCGCTAAGAATATTTTCTTTTTTTAGTTACAAATGCGTGCAAAAAATGACTACTTGTGGGCCGGAGACTCAGCAGTCCTAACGGGGACATTCAGATACATGAATGCACTCTACAAAGGGTAAGTAAAAATGAAATATTTCTCTACTCTATACTGTTCTGTAAAAGAACCAACAAAACACTATTGCTACTATTAGCACGGAGAAAAATAGGGCTGCTCAAAACTGATCGGTACTATTAACTGCTTGTATCGAGCTGTAACAAGACATTTTGGCAAGCTTGTGCTACCAATACGAGTAGAAAGCAGGCAAGAACAATAAATGTATGCAGTGCCGCCACAAGGGCTTATCATCAGATTTGCGGTGGTCTTTGTATGGCACGCATATACCGCACGCCTCTGTTTGAAACAACTATACACATGCGTGACGCTGCGGCTACAGGCAAACCAGTCATAGGAATGCAGATTGAAGGAGAATAAAAAGTGAATACATGCAATTAGACAAGCGTTTACCGCACTGCTTTGGAGATCTGACCACCCGGAAGGTGTACGCGTCATAACGTCAGTATGCAAGATATCGTTCCTGCGATCACTGCCACACGTGAGCGTAGTCAAAAGAAAGGGCACGCAGGTCTGTTGCCTAATTTTTTCTTGAGCAGGACCGTCCAATTCTTTACTGTAGAATCTAAGGCATGAAACTTCGCCTATACGTCAAGCTCTGCCGTCTCGGGCCTCGCAGTTGAACTTGGTGGAAGTACGTACTTATGATTGCCTATCACTCTCATAGGTGTGTCCGCATATGTCAAGCGCGTATTAAGCTTGGAAGAAAGGAGCTAAGTGTGTAATGAACTCTAACAGATGATGCTTTCGTTTGCACATGACAAATTGTTATAACGCTGAACTGAAGGTTGAAGAAGGTGAGCATGAGCGTAGGTCTATCGTACCTAACGACGATGTAAGGGACTTCCCTGTTCTGTCTTTCCCTGAAGACGCTCACGTCGACCGATCGGCACCGTTTGACTGAAGACGCTCTTTTCCTGGTGTCTTGGTGTACGCTCTCACGGGGTAGGGCTGGATATCGGACTATCATTGACTTAGGCACACCATAAGGATGTCTGTTTTCTCTACCGGCTATGAAAACACTGCCTTGTCAGCTTCTCTCGTAACTAATGATTAGCGAAGTCGCCTGTGCTTACGCAGTGGACTGGGCAACGTGCCTGTGGCCCTAGTACCAATTAATGGAAAACCAATTCACTTGAAAGAATGTAATTCCAGTCAGGAAGAACTTCGGAAAGCCACACCACAGTACTACCAAGTGATCACCGAAGTAGGTCACTTTGGTCGCGGGGCATTCTCTGTTCGCTAGACCAGGCCTGTATCATTGAGTTTCAAAAACTCACATATGATGACATCCTTTAATAATAACGGAGCGGTTCTTAATCGAGCCTCATCTCCAGAGAAGACCACGTCCATGGTGATCTGAGGCTCAGCGCAGGATGAAGCTGCCCTCACGCTCACTCTCGGAGGAGAAACACTGCAGCGATCGGAAAAACCAGTGCGCGTTCTCGGGATACCTATTGACCACACAGGCACAGCGGATGCGTGGCTCACTGACCTTCGCCGGACGTGGCACAAGACTATGCACCTCATACAACAGATCTGCTTCCGCATGGGTGGTGCTCGCATCAACGTATGCCGAAAACTTGTGAGTGCTTTGCTGTCATCCCGAGCGATATACAGAGCACGCTGTTATGACCTGCTTGCTCGGCACTAGACACAGCTAAAGGTACTCCACAGAGCAGCTCTATGCATCATCACAGGGCTCCCGAAGCACACACGTGTCGAGGAGCTGCATCGATATGCGAAGTTGTCCACCCTCCGCGCAACCATCGAAGCATAGAAGGCAGGCCAGGAGGAGCGCCTGAAGCACGCCGGACAAGGCAGGACGCTACTGGCCTACGTGGGAAAGGACATATCAACTTTACCCCAACTGCCATCGGAAATTCCACCTTGGGATGACATTGCTGTCGTCGACACTACGCCAACGCTCCGAAACATGGGCGCACAACATGCACACCGTCGGGCAGCATTTGCTGCGCGTCCCGCGCAGACACTGGCAGACGCAGCACCAAGCCAAGAACAAGTGTACACTGATGCAGCACCCACGCACAAGTCAGGGAGCAGTCGCCTATACGCGCAGTCGGTTCTTGTGCGACACATTCTACGTTCATAACTGCTGATGCCGACGACCCAACGGAACTGGAACTTCGGGCGATAGGCTGGGCAGTAGACCGGGTCTCAAGCAGCACCCAGGTAAAACACATCGATATATACACTGACCCCAATATGCGCTGCATCCTTACAAGTCTCGCCACACAGCCTCATCAGAAGTACTCCTAGTCAAGCTGGCCTTCAGGCGCGCGGAGGCCCGCAGGGTCACTGCAACACTTCATTGAATCCCTGATCACCAGGGCACCGAGGGAAATGAGAGAGCCCATGAGGCGGCGCGCGCCCTTCTTTACAACCACGTCGTCTCCCGGGATCCTTCAGAAACCCTCAACACCAGCACAAGCAGGTGCTGAAGTAGAAACATCTTCGCTAGCTGATGCGAAATGGCGGTCAGAACGGGAAACATTTGGAGAGGGATCTCTTGCCTTTGCTCGCTAATGTGTATATCTTTTTCATATACACACTCCCCCTAGTTGTTCCTAACATTCCAGCAAAGAAACTCCGTATATATGCGTTTTATTTGGGGTAAGGTTGACGCTCAATGTATTGGCGATCAAACGTTTTATGGAACGTTTTGGCAAAATGATGTTTGTCTCAGGGTTCGTGCTTATGAACATGTTTTGAGAAATGACTGGCTTTAGTTCTATAGCTGCAAGGGAAGGGGGAGTAGGAGAAGGGGCCCAAAAATAATTTATAAGATATAAGTGGATCATAGGCAACTAATCTATTATGAACTACCGCAAAATGCACCATGTACGCCAACGTCTGCTATATTTCGTGGGAATGATGACTGCTCTACATGTACAAGGTTGTTTTAACTATCCCTTGCAAAATAGGCAGGGGACCCTGATCATATGAGCGAAATTTACAGAACAATAAAATTGCGCTGGAGTGCATACGACAGGCATTGTCAAATACTGACATGGAGCTTACCACTGTGATTGAAAAGAAAAGTGTCCAATCCTTGTATCCAACCGGGGCTAACATATGAGGCAGAAACATGCAGGTTAACAAAAAAGCTCGACAACAAGTTAAGGGCCGCACAAAGAGCGATGGAGCAAGGATGTTAGGCCTAAAGTTAAGAGACAGGAAGAGTGTGGTGTGGATCAGCGAGCAAACGGGGATAACCGATGTTCTAATTGGTGTAAAGAGGAAAAAATGGAGCTGGGCAGGCCATGTAATGCGTAGGATGGAGTAACCGGTGGACCATTAGAGTTACAGAATGGATACAAGAGAAGGGAAGTGCAGTCGAGGACGGCAGAAAACTAGGTGGGGTGATGAAGTCAGGAAATTTGCAGGTGGAAATTGGAATCAGCTTGCGCAAGAGAGAAGTAACTGGAGATCGCAGGGAGAGGCCTTCGTCTTGCAGTAGACATAAATGTAAGCTGACGATGGTGATGATTATATCCCGTTAGGTATAAAAAGTGAGCGGTAGATCGTCAATAGCTCACTGTGGATGTAAACTACGAGATACAAAGTGCTAAGCAGCGTAAGGTCCATGTAATAGAACAATTAGAGAGGTAATGACATGGTATTTTTAGGTCTTCTTTTCTTTATTTAAAGGAAGGCGTGGTATTTGTAAACCCACAAAAAAAACACTGCCAAGCCTCACAGCGCCCCAAATGATTCAATATAATAGCTTTTTTACCGCTAATTTCGGTTTCGTTTTTACGATGTCTTGACGTCATGACACAGAACGTGGTTGCGGCAAAGCAGGACATTGTGATATTAATACTCGCGCCGGCTAGCTCTCCCAGCCACTATTCTGCTTCATCAGATCTCAAAACTAGTAGCAGAATACGAGGTGACGGAGCGAGTCAAACTTTTCCAATGTCCTGCGTTGACGTGACCACGTATGGTATCATGACGTCACAACGCAGTTTCTTCCAGCGAACACACCGAAACTGGCAAAAAGAAGTTATCATAATAAATTTAGAGCACTCTGAGGCCTGTCCGAATATTTTATAGAGTTTAGATGCCTCGTTCCTTCCCTTAAAGCAGAAAAAGAATAGTTGAAAGTATCATGTCAATACCGATGCGACAAAAACTTACTTGACAAACACTCAAGTAACAACACTTGCGTGAGGTGCACATAAAATATGTACAGGAATTGTATCTCCGATATGTCTTTACAGCATCGTGTTCGAATTTTGTTCTCTTCTGTAAGAGCGAAAATTTTCATACAGTGCTCTAAAGGCATTTCAGATTTTAAAAATTCTATACAGACCTTATGCAGCTTTTTCAAGTTTTGATGTGAGGCACTTGGGCGCATGCCGCACCCATGACTTGATATGGGCCTGAACAGTAGCCTTAGTTCCATCCGGCAGCCAACTCACTGCAGCTGAAATTGAATTCAATGTAAAACAATGCAGTACTTCAAGTTTCAGTGCCGGGCTGCTGGCATTTGGAGACAAGTTAACATAGTGAATCAAAATAATAAAGGACAGCTTTAAATGCAATACGCGGTTATTTATGAGCTTTCATTTACTGGCATTAAACTGCATCTCTACAAAAGAATTTTAGCAAGCTTTTGAATGTGCCTTGTATGAGCAGCAAATAATTGACAAAAGTTGGCTTCGAGAGACCTGCACATGCCCCTACTACAAATGCTGCAAGATCACCAGTTATGAATGACGCACTCGATTGGCCAGCATTGTGTTTTAGAGCTTTTGGCTAGCGCAATCATATCCGATACGTTTACTATGAGCGGCACAACTGAAGGAAGGTTTTCTATGTACCTTAGGGCATGCAGCCTCATACCGTCCTGTTTGTGCCACAGAACTCGGCTGTGACAATCTGCGCGTCCTCAAAAGACAAGCACTGTCCTTGTTTTTGAGAACACTGTACCAAACGAGATCAAGGATGAGGCTCAACACGCGCAAAAACATCTTAGCCATCGACGTGATGACCACGTGTGCGTTGAGCCCTCTGTAGTGTATAACGCAGCTGGGCAACATAAGGGTCTCATCCATTGTCCCAGCGGATGGTACCACCATTACAAGAGTAATTTATGACATTGACATTGAAATCCCCGATGCAGACCTTCCAGTGCTCAAAAAACCAGCAAGTGAGAACAATGTTCTTGCGCATGCCGGCCGTCGTGTTAAGACGACGTTGTGTGAAATCAACATTCACGGTTGACTGCCATCTCTCCTACGTGAAGGTTGGCCACTTCGGTCACCCTGTTTAACCGTTTATTCCAAAACCGCTGCAATGTTATAACTGCCAGACGATCGGCCATGTGATCATCGGCCCAGGACAATTGCGCAAATTCTGCCAAGTGTCCCCGATGCGCCAACCCCCACTTAGAACAAAACTGCGGTGGGACTACTGTCAAGGCGCTCACAAAGCTTCTTTCAAAGACTTCCCGAAGATTAGAAAAGTGTTTTCTGTGCTTAAACAAATGGTCAGGGACAATTCAACACACAAGGAGGCCGCTGAAGCAGTGTGACGTAGACGACGTCACCGTCGATGGTCCGCATGTAGGACTGCGACAGCTTCAAAAAATGCGTTGCCTCTTCAAGTAACAACCTCACCTGCAGTTCCCATCGCCTCAAACGCTGATGCAGGGTGGCGGAAAACTACCAAACGTCTCTCTACAAATGAATGGTCCCTGCTTCCAAGTACACGACCTATAGAGGAGCAGCAGCATGTGTTGCATCCAGTACAGCAAGCTGCTCTGTCGGATGAGGTCGGCATACAGATCAGCAGGTGGTATCTCTACTGCGATCCTTAATGAATGCCATTCGCGTGTTGCTTAACATGCAGACAACGTCACCCTGGAGTGCACTGCAAGTACTCGAAAAAATAGACACAGTAAGTCCGGTGCTGGTAGCCTTTGAGTAAACCATGGCTCAGCAACATCTTTTCGGGGAGGTCCGAAAAGACACAATTTTCCTGGGAACTCCGATCGCGCATCGCCGATTTCTGACGGTTCGTCTGCGTCAAGTTTCCCATCATCATCATCATCTGCGAGCCGAACTTATCGAACTCAATCAGGCTATCAGGTATGTATAATTTATCTCGCCAACTGTTGGTGAAAACAGGAAGGTTATGGTGCTTATTCGCCGTCACCTCACTAACATTCTTCAGCCTGGGTCACTTCATGAAGAAACTGTCACAAAAAAGCGCGTAATCCAAGCGCGCGCCGCGTGTCACGCAAGCCAGCGAAAGAACACGCCGGCCCTGCGGCAACTTCAAGAGAGGGGGAGAGCGCATACGCCTCAAACAGCAACGGGAACCACGGGCGCCTAGACGTCTAGAAGAGCATCGACGAAGCGACGTTAACCGGAGAGAGAGAGAGAGAGAGAGCACACGCATGCGCCGAGACACCTTCTCACCCGGCGAGTCGAAAGAGATAACTACAGCGTGAGCGTGCGCCAACGAGAGGAGTCATCACCCCCCCCCCCCCCCCCCCTCGACAACACTTCGACGGCAGCGGTCGAAGGTACGAGAAAAGAATAGAAGCTTCCCAGGCTTTAACCATGCTGCCGGATCACGACTCCGATAGGAATGTTCGAGAACACCTGTGGAAACTATATAACCACCGTGCGAGGATCGTTCAGGGGAGTTCAGTCCGCACCGGTGAAGTGATGTAACGTGAAGACCGAGCGTCTGCGGAAGAAGGGGATTCCCCGGCAAGCTAGTCGACGAGTTCACCGAGCGTCTGCATTTCCGGAAGAAGTTCCTTCTTCGAGATTTGCCCCGAGCTACGTCGAAATCGTGTGACTCCAGGACCAGCACAGTGAATACCATTGGACACTTAGTGTCCGTATTCATTTTCTACTTTACGTGTTGTACTCTTAGTGCTTGTCGTGAATTATTTTCTTGTGTTTGTTAATACCCATCTGAATTGTATTGTGTTGTGTCTAGCCTAAGTGTGCAAGTGTGTGTGTAACTGCCTTGTGGGAAGAATATATTTTGTTGTGTTTTGACAACTCTGGGCTCTGACTCGGTCTTTGGACAGCAACCGGCGTTCGCTGGCGCACCAGAGGGCCCATTCTTAATTGTCCTTGCTATCGTGGGATTATTTTCGGAAGCTGATAAATCGGCTTTGGAATTTGGTACGGCGTCTGCGCCTTGTTCACGGGGTCTGTGACAATAACCAATACGTATGCTTAAGAGTGAAGAAGACTTCCCGTCATTGTTGTGGGTGCCTACCTATCACCGTCAAGTAGATTTGATTCGAAAAGATTACGAGACATCCTGTCAACATCTCCTGATCTACGGATTATCATCGGGGACTTCAACGCTCATCATACACTCTGGGTAAGTATGAAAATCAACTCGAAAGCCAGAGAGAGAGTGATAAAACGTTATTGTGGCCATGATGTGGTCTGGAGGCGGCGGGGGTTGGGAGACACCCCCGCGCGTGTTGAGCCTCATCCTTGATCTCGTTTGGTACAGTGTTATCAAAAACAAGGACAGTGCTTGTCTTTTGAGGCCTCCCCTTCCTCAGACGGCGGCTAGCCCTTGCTTTCTGGAGGCGTCTTCTGCCATTCGGACGGCCCAGAGCTGCTTTTCTGGGTCAAAGTTGAGCAGCAAAGTCTCCTACTGCTCGGGCGTAGTTATGATGCGTGCAGTGTTAGTGCGGTGGGTGTTGGTGGGTGTAGCTTTCGGGCATGTCCAGATGATGTGATCGAGGTCAGCGCGGGCCTCGCAGGCTTTGCAGAGTGGGGAGTATGCATCGGGGTAAATGCGGTGGTATAGCACGGGGTTTGGGAAAGTTCGCGTCTGAAGTATTCGCCAAGTGGTCGATTGCGATTTATTCAGTGTTTTGTGTGCTGGGGGGTAGCATAACCGCTCTCTGCAGCAGTGAAGGAGGATTTCTCTGAATGTGACCATTCGGTCGCGCGCGTGACCGCGATGCAGAACAGAGGGCTCGTCAGGATCGGAAGATTCAGGAGACGGATGATGCGCCTGGTGTGCGAGAGCTCAGGCGGCATCATGGGCGGCTTCGTTTCCATCTAGACCCGAATGACCAGGGGCCCAGATGATCTGTACGTGGCGCTGCCTTGAGGCGGGAGTGCCGGAGAGTATTTTCTGTGCTTGGGGTGCTATGAGTACTCTTGTGTAGTTGTGAATGGCCGTTTTTGAATCGCTGATGATGTAGTGTGCATTGGTAGAGGCATAGGCCAAGGTGATGGCCGTTTCCTCTCCTTCTTCGGGTTGAGTGGTGAGTATTGATGCGGCCGCGGCGAGGCTCTACTGCGAGCCCGCGACTACGACGACCGCCATGACGTAAGCAGAGACCTACTATCATTCGCCTCTGACAGCGAACTCGTTGTTTTAAATAACGGCAGTCCTACATTTTTACGCAGCTCCCCGTACAGCAAGTGTCAGGACACGGCTTTCGCCTCAAGAAGTCTCTTCAGCCGTACTGGATGGTTTATGGACTTTGAAACGCATTTAGAGACTTTGAACGTAGATACCAACGCACGAAGTCAATAGACGATCTACGGACTGCTAGACACCTCTAAAATAAGATCCAGAGCTGGTTAGATAAGTTGGAATCATAACACTGGACTGCTTTATTTGAGTTGCTAGAACCTCTTTAGTCCCTATCGCACTTATGGAGGACGATGCGAGGACTGAGGCAACCAGCCGTACAGCGGTTTCTATTCAAGGATCTGGCCCTCTACCAACAGCGACCAGATATTGATTTCGCAAATGCGTTCTGCGCCAGATTATCCGGAAAACTCGCAGATTCCAACAGCTTATCACATTCTATCAGCTTCCTGACAACACGTGACCCCCACATGGATCTTCCATTTTCCATCCATGAACTTAAGGCGGCGCTAGCTCTGTGCAGACGTACATCATCATCAGGAGGGGACAGAATTCTTACAGAGCTCTGTGTCATCTGGGTGAGTGGGCGAGGAGAGTTCTTCTTGAAATGTATACGGAATACTGGCGAGCTGGCACACTCCCCACAAGCGGGATTACTTGGCGTGTAGTTCTATTGCTGAAGCCTGTCTCCGTTGGAGCTTTCATCGCATCGCCCGATTGCATTGGCTTGCTGTGTGGGCAAGGTGATGGAGAGAATGATCCTCGGATGCCTGGAGTGGTACTTCGAATACCACAACGTCTACCCGAATGTCGTGGTAGGCTTCCGACGTGGCCGCTCATCGATTGATAATGTCGTCGACCTGGTTACCTGCATTCAGCACCAAGAAGTCTGAGCCTTTCCACCCTGTGAAGAGGGAAGTACAATGAAGATCACCCTTTGGTGGGATTTGCTATGTTGGGGTAAAGCTATATTGGGGGGACTAGCTATGTTGAATTTGGCTACAAGATGGTAAACCATCCCCTTCGCTACGGTTGTTACTCCTTAATGAAAGCAAAACAATATTTCCCTCGTGAAGTGCTCAAATCCCTTTACTATGCGTTTTGCCATAGCCATATTAGTTACTGTTTGGAATCATGAGGCATGACTTACATGACGTACTTACAACCTTTATATTAACTACATAAAAGGGCTCTGAAAATAATTGGCACTTCAACCTACAGCAGTGATACATTTAATGATATTTTCCAAACACATGTGTTATCGATTAAGGCACTATGTAATCATAAGATCTCAATTTCAGCTAATAATATTTTGTGCACTAACTTTCATGTTCCTCGAAACGTCTTTTCTTTTCCAACTCGCAGTACTAGACATGCTTTGAAAGGTAACCTTAACTTATGAAAGTGTTACAATGCATACGGTGAAAGGGTAATTGAATTCAGTGGCACAAAAATCTTGAATATTTTACCCCTAGACATTAAAACCGCACGTAATTTCAAGCGGTGTAGCAAATTCTTTTTTCCTGACAACCGAAATCTCCAACTTACTTGCATCAATTAATTAGGAATATTTCTTATTGTTTCTTGTCTGTTATACGTCATGACATGTTCCGGAATTCTTTGCTGTTAAATTCTGCACCTGACCTGTCTGTTATATTTTGGCACTGGACCGAAAACTAGCCTTCGCTGGATATCGGTCCAGATATCTGTATAATCATGCTTACGAGAAAAATAATAAAGCACTTGCACTTACAAAAAAGTGTTCAGGCCCAGGAGCTCCGGATTTGTCTAGGTATTCCTCGAAGCATGCGTCAACAGAGGTAGCTACTGTAATCAGAAGAAAACACCTCATCAAGACCAACATTGCTGCTTAAGCATTAAGAGTGCACATAAGACACCTTGGCCGGACTCCTTACCACAATGTATTATCTCTGCCTGCGGAAACACCATGTGCCTCGTTCTGCCGAACGGTATCCGAACATCGTGAGGCTATACGATCTTGCTTCACGCCTGCCGCGAGACCTTCGACTCCTCCGTGGTGCTTCATTGAGATAATGGTCAACCTGACAATACTTGGCGTCCGGAAAAATGTAGATATGTCATCGCCTGCTCTTAAACAACTTACCTAACTCCTATTATATGAGAAGTATTGGAACTGCCTCCACATATACACATATGGCTCCGTCCTGCCCAACAGCTCTACCGCAGCTGTCATTCCAGCAAAAACCACCACTATCAAGTTCAAAACGTCTCACTTGACAACGTCGGCTGCAGCAAAACTCGAAGCGCTTCGAGTGGCACTGCCAAATAACAGAAAAAATGGTCCGTGAACGTGAGCACGATCCGCATGAACAATTGGCAATTGAAATAACAGAGGCCATCACCATCTGACTGAGTAAATACGTGAAATTATTTTTCAGTGGCTACCCAGTCACTGTGGTATCATCAGCGATGAACGTGCTGATCAAGCTGCTTGTTCAGCTCATGCCGAGGACAACCACCTATGGATCCCGCTGTCTGGGACAGATGCTGCAAGGATGCTCCGCCTACTTGCAGGCCAATGCACTACATGAGATTGGAATGAACCACATTTTATGCACGTCACACGCCCGTTTAGGCGCTCTGTATGCAACCTTAAGCGTCCGACTTGCATCAAAACTTCTCTGCGGTTACGCGACCTTTTTGTGTAGGCTATGATTGGGCGTCGCGTTTATCAATAACTACGCGTTCCACATAGGAATGGCTGTCACCACAGCATGTGGCGATTGCGGTCACGTGGAAACAATTCGGCATATTGTTTGCCAGTGCGCAGAGTACAGTATGCAGAGAGAGTCGCTTTTCGTAGTGCTGAACCAGTTGGACGACCAGTCTCTGTCAGAACAAAGAATTTTGAAACATCGACGCTACTTACCATCGCATAAGGAGGCCCTGCAGAGCTATTGCGCTTCTTGAGATCGACCGGCCTGGATGAACGCATGTGATTGGAACGTTTTTTCTGTTACATGTTCCTGTTTTTTTGTTATTATTTTATCACTCTATCACTGCCCTATTTCCAACCCCTATATCCGTCTCTCCAATGCAGGGTAGCAAACCAGAAACTCGCTGCTGGTTAACCTCCCTGCCCTTCCTCTCTCGCTCTCTCTCACTCGCTTAGGGCATGCGGCTGGGCAGGCACGAATCCAAAGTGGCCGTACCAGCCTGAACTTATGAGAATAACTGAAAACTTGGCGCTGCAGGTATTGTCGGAAGCTCTCAGGAGGCCGCCCACGTAGTTCGGTAGATCCGAGAAGCCCTCTTGCTCTTTCAACAATTTTAACTGTTCAGTGAGTGCCCTTCTATTACAACTATGTCCCACCCAGCATCATAAGGAGTCTCGGAATCTTGGATCCGCCGCGCTGGTGCGGGCCGCGAGAAGTTTGCCGTGAAAGTTCGCTCCATGTGGGCCGGGATTCAGTACTTCTAGCCTAGTATGCGTGTCATGTCATGTACCGTCACGTAAAATGTGGTTGCAGTTTTATTTTCGTCGTTTTTGTAGCGAGAGCTACATTGGCCGTATTCTATCCGTTTCGTTGTGGCCGGTGGCCGCTCCGCGAGCTCAGCCGTTGCCTAGCAACCGCCACAGCTGGCAGCGCCACTCGACGCGCCACCTGGCATGACGTCCGAGGAGGAGCCGGTGAAATCGCGTTGCAACAACAGAGGAGGAGCCGGCGTTACATCGTATATATAAAAGGGACGGCTCGGTGGAATTTGTCGGCAGATATGAAAAGTGGGTCGGAGACACTGAAAGAAGCCGGGCTTCGTCGTCGGAACGAAACCAAGAGGAGCCAGTGAGCCGAGGAGACGCAGGAAGAACGAGCCGCACACCTCGAGAATCGTCGTAAGTACGAAGCGGCCAGGCGAGTGGATTCAGATGAGGATAGCATCCTAAACGTGTTCAAGTCGCTGGACAACAACCCCCTATCCTCCCGCCTCACCGACCATCGGGCCGTCTTCATGGCAATTGAAAAACAACAAGAAGTTTCAAAATAAATGCGTTACACTTTGAAAATATCTAGTGTTTAATGTAACCATAACTTAACGAGAGGTAACAACCAAACCTAAACACTCAGACGTACGAAGCTAAATGATAAAGATGTAACCATAGAGAGAACCAAGCTAAACAACAAGATTAACCGTACTTCTCACTACGCACACCTATGCATAACTGCGTTAAACCACAGCCAATTTTTCATGAATGTAGTTCGGTTTTCATGATGAGTTCGACTGCTTTTCTTGCGCCCTTTTCCTCATCGCGTGGCATGACAACCAATTGTGATGAAAGACCCGTAATTTTGTTACATAACATGCGTTGAGTCTATCATCATTATCGTCATCGTCTACTGTAAACAAAGACGAAGTCGGGGCGGACCAAAAAGTATTAAACAAAAGTGAAAGTTTATATTTCATTAAGCATAAATTCTTCTTTGCAGAAGAGAGAAGGCCATCCAAGGGTATGCTTTTCTTGCAACTCGATTTTCATTATCCTGGATAAAACTGTTTTACTGGTGTCCCTGGTTTGTCATCTCCGATATTCGAGAGAGTTTCGTATTCATAGGTATAGATAAATATAAAACAGACAATGAATCATTTTGTCATGATTTCATTGAGTTAGAAAAAGTAAAATCTCGCTTACGCAAGGACACCAATAAAGTTTGGCGCTTGGTGTCCAACCTCGCACTTTATAAAGAGAGCGCGTGCGTGATTTTTTATGTAGCTTTTAATTAGCACGTCTCGGTTACAATAATGCATAGTACATAATATGAATGCATTGTGCGATGTCTCTGCGACGGCATGATTGGTGACGAAGGTGGTACATGATATATATTTGCAGCGGGCCCTTCGCACTGACTGTCGAGAAATTTACATAGACACATACATGGCCTCTTAGGAAATGATGCACGCACATAAATAGATTGGTTAAAAATGGTTAAGTTAATTCCTAGGTAGCACAGCATCCAGCACAATAGCCCGCGTGCCAGTACACAATCCGAATCCAGCGTGCATAGCAAAACTCCGCAGGCGTTGTCCTGCGCACGTCCTTTTATTGCGACAGCAATTATATGGACAATTCAAGCGGATTCCTGCAGTCTGCGTCGTCGTCGCCGCGTCGTCGTCGTCGCTGTGAGGTTCCGTATAAAGTCCAAGGGCGATAAAATCGTCGCCGCATGCCGTATGCTGTATGTGGGAGTGAAAACGCGCGAGGGACGCGGGCTTTCACGGAGAGCGAACGCACGGTGGAGCGCAAACGCGACCGTCGCGTGAAAGGCCGTGGGGGATGGGATGGTGGGAGGGAAGGAGGGTGACGTTGCGCTGCGGCGCCAATGGCGCAAGGGGAACTGGCAACTCAATCTCGCACACGAAAGGAGGAAAGCGGGAAGACAGCGTGGGAGGGAGGGGGAGGCGGCTTCTACTCTGCCCGCAACTGCGTACTTGTACTTTGCCGGGCTGCGGCGGTCACCCGCACTGTATCTTGAAAGCGATCTGCAGACGGCTTATACCATTGTATTGGTTGTGCGTTCGCCGCTCAGTTTCCGTTGAAGCGATAGACCGCCCGAAGATTCGCTCGCTGCTGCTGCTGCGCTTGCTCACGCCAGCGTTTTGACAGCAGTTGTCTGCGGTCGTCGAGTAGGATGTTTTCATGTTTGCTTGTGCGCGCTGACACCATGCTTGTTAATTCAGTTAGTAAGCGAATGTGTCCAAGTTTATACAGCCGATAAAACTACTATCCTTACCGCATATCACTGCTCAGATGCTTCTTGTCGGAAGCTCTTTTGAAAAAATGCATCACACTTCTACTTTTCTACGTCGTCCAGCAAGGAACTTAAATGTCTGCTTCGTGTCGACTCTATTAAGGCGGTAGACATTCACACCAAAGCCTCCACTCTCCATTGCTTCATGACTTCGGGAACTATAGGTACCACTGAACTTGCATATTGTTCACGCCAATCTCAGCTTTGCCGCCATCAATCTTTCTTCAGTCACATCCCTTAAAGTTAGCAACGCTTTTCATCTTATAGGTGGGCCTGGTCAAGGCTTTCGTTCATCGTCTCAATGTACGGTCTTCAATTTAACCTGTGGCATCGAAAATACACTGACGTCCTCTTGCACCGAGACCTCAAGTTTCAGAAGAGCTCCACCGTCTTGAGAATTGCATGTTATCGAAAAAATTAACGCGACAGAGTGGGTGTCTCTCATTTCTTGGTAAGAGTGGGTGTCTCTCATTTCTCTCATTACTTGGCCGCGCTAGCTTTTGCAACGCAAAGTTTGTCTTCCAACCAAGTGCTACAAATGTTCCACTCCACTCTGCCCGCTGTTGTATCCCCAGTAGGGCTGCAAAATTTGCGGAAAATACGAGTCTGCGAAAAACCTTGTTTTCTTACAGTTCTTTCAGGAAATTTCGGAAATTTTAAATGAAGCTCCAATAAAATATTTGATATTTATTGCATAGGCAATACAAAATATTTTCCTGAAGTACATGCAATAGTTACGCTGGAAATAGAAAAAAGAAATGAACACCTTGCTCACTGCTACGAAAGATCGCTAATCAGATGGCTGCGAAAAAAAGTCAATAAGTGTCCAAGTCGCTCTCGCGGGCCACACTCGCGGCTACTGGAACATTCAATTTTTTTCTACGTAGACGAGTTTTAGAACACATTTGCTTGTGAGTCAGTTTGTTGTTTGTTATGAACATTTCCAAACAAAAGCCCCTTTGGCTCACAACTGGCAGATCGCTAACGTATCGGCCGCAGTCTAGAACCTATAGGTGTCAGATGCTAATTAGTGCAAAAGCCATGTCACCAGGTTGACAGCTCCATGTGCTTCGCGGAGTCCCAGACACCAGTCTTCTAACAGAGGGTGTCCTGTATTGCGTTACGTCTGAAAGATACACTGCGTTTTGAAAATTAAAGGACAAGCACATAATAAAGACAATGGGGGTCATTGATGTTATTGTTGTTGCCTCAAAACGTGAAAGCCGTGCTGCCGTTTTCTTGTCATCATCATCATCTTCGCTTCTATAATTGTATGCTGCACTGCAGATAATGGCAAATATTACTGTACTATATGCAAATTGTAATGTTTTCTTTACATTCTGAAAACATACGGTGACAACCTCGTGATATCACTGCCACTCAGTGGAGCCCTCGACAACCATCCCATTTGCTCTCACCAGACCGCTACCTGCCCCCGCAACGCCGATCATACACTGGCCAAGACTGTTGCTGGTCTGCAAGCCCATATCCGGAAAACTGAAAGCTGCAGCCGATGGAGGTGCGGATGCTGTTCGTCGAACTGACGAAGATACTCCGCCGCCGACAAAGACGCGGAAAACACTACCTCGATGACATGTCAACGAGACGCCGTCATCCCGACGAAGCCTGGAAGCAAGGAATACGCCGATAAAAGAAAACCTGACGACACGACGTTTCAGCCGCAGGTCAACACGACGCAGCCGTGATCCGACACCACGACCTAACTGCAATGCAAGACAAAGAACCACCGACCTTGCCGTGCTTCTCGACTGCTACGCTGTCACCGCCTTAGTGGACACAGGAGCCGACTGCTCCGTCATGAGTGGACCCATCGACGCCCAGTTGAAGAAAGTAAATACTGCGTGAGAAGGCCCTCAAATTCGGACCGCTGGAGGACATCTAATAACGCCGACTGGAATCTGCATGGCAAGAATCACCGTTCCTGATTGGAACTACGCTGCCACCTTCGTTATCCTCCAATAGTGTTCGCGAGACGTCATCCTCGGAATGGACTTACTGAACCAACACGGCGCAATCGTCTACCTGAAGTCGAAGTCAATAACGATGTGCCAAGATCACGCGATACCGCCGAAGAGCTCTCATAGTCACCATGTCTTTAATGTACTTTAAGGTCAAGTGAGCATCCCGCCTCGCTCCAGCATTGTCATTTCTGTCGGCACCAAATCACCCGCAGACATAAAAGGCGCCATTGAGGGCGATCAACGTCTACTGCTTGACCACGAAATTTGCGTCGCAAGAGGGATCGTTAGACTGCACGGAGGAAAGGCGAAAGTGGTGCTGATCAACTTTAGCCAGGAGTTCAAGCACGTTAACAAGGGCAAGACGATCGCATACCTTGAGGAAATTCTGCAAACCAGCGATGCGTTTGTCATCTTGAATTCTGCCGCATCTACCTCGACAACCGTAGTTCCTGAACCAGTCTTCGACGTAAATCCAAGAAACAACAGCTCAAAAGTCTTCTCCAACGACACAAAGACTGCTTTTCGACGTCATCGGGGATTCGGCGAACGCCAGTCGCGAAGCATCGCGTAATAATCTAAGAATCCATTCGACCACTCCACCAGAGCCCTTATCGAGTATCGACGCTAGAACGAGAAGCCATAAGGCAGCAAGTCGACGAAATGCTGCGTGACGACATCATCCAGCCGTCGAAAAGCCCGTAGGCCTCTCCTGTGGTCTAAGTGAAGAAGGATTGAACTCGGCGCTTCTGGCGTCCATTATCGCAGCTCTAACAAAATAATGAAGGACGTATACCCCCTCCCACGGACAGACGACGCATTAGACAGACTCTGCAATGCTAAGTACTTTTCGTAGATGAATCTCAAGACTGGTTATAGGCAAATTGAAGTCGACGAAGTGGGTCGAAAGAAGACCGCATTTATCATGCCAGACACACAGCTGTGTGACATTAGAGTTCAAGGTGATGCCATTCGGACTTTGCTGTGCGTCTGCAATGTTCCAGCGGCTGATGGACACAGTCCTGGCATGACTGGTTTTAGAAGGGCGCAACAAGGAAGACGACAGACGAAAGAACACACGTACACAAGCGCCGACTCACAACTAAGGTTTATTACGTGTACGTGTGTTCTTTCGTCTGTCGTCTTCCTTGTTGCGCCCTTCTAAAACCATGCATCCGTACCAACTCGCCCAGTTGTCAGTGCTACTGGCATGACTGAAATGGCATACTTGTCTCGTCTACTTGGATGACGGTGTAGATTTTCCCAACAATTTCGAAGATCGCCTGTGGCGGCTTCTGACAGTACTAGAGGCGATCTAGTCATCTGGACTCACCTTGAATCCGGAAAAGTGCCGTTTCGATTACGAGGAACTCCTGTTCCTAGGTCACTTCAGCAGCAAGTCTGGAGTCCGTCCCAACCCACAGAAGACAGCTGCCATCACTAAGTTCCCGGGACCCGTCGACAAAAAGGTTGTGCCCAGATTCCTTGGCCTGTGTGCCTATTTCAAGCGCTTTGTAAGAGACTTTTCAAACATTGCAGAACCATTAACTCATCTTACAAAAGCTGACGTCGACATTAAATGGGTAACACGGCAAGATGACGCACTTGAGAGCTAAAACGATAGCTGCAGTCACCGGCGGTGCTTTCACACTTCGACGAAGACACCGAGACGAAAGTGCATACTGACGCAAGTAGCGTAGACCTTGGTGTTGTGCTAATTCAAAGGTATGATGCAGTTAAAAGCGTAATAGCTTAAGCTAGCCGCTCACTATCAAAAGCGGAAGCGAATTATTCTAGGACGGAGAAAGAGTGCCTTGCGATCATTTGGCCTACAGCGACATTTCGGCCTTTCATATACGGCAGGCACTTCAAAGTGGTGAGCGACCACCACGACTTGTGTTGGCTGGCAAAGTTAAAATATCCTTCTGCTCGCCTAGCACGATGGAGTCTCAGACCCCAGGAATTCGACATCACCGTGGTGTATAGGTCCGGGAGCAAGCATTCTGACGCCGACTGCCTGTCGCGCGCCCCTATTGACCCGCCCCCGCAGGGCGAACTGTACGATGACGCCTTCTTAGGAACAATAACTGCAGATGACTTCGCCGAACAGCAACGAGCGGACGTGGAGCTACGACGCTCTGTGGAGCTCTTAGAAGACAAGACCAACATTGTCCTTAGGGCATTTCGGCATGGAATGTCTTCGTTTTGCTTGTGCAAACGACGTCCTCGTAAAAAATAAACTTCTCGCCAGTCCGCGCAAACTACCTTGTGGTTGTGCCAACACCACTCCGGCCAGAAGCCTTGCACCCACTATTCGGCGATCAGACAGGCTGGCACCTTCGGTTTTCCCGTACGCTCGCAAGAGTACAAGAGAAGTACTATTGGCCGCGCCTGAACGCAGACGTCGCCCCCTACGTCAAGACATGCCGTGACTGATAGCGGCGCAAGACACCACTGACAAGGCCAGCGGGTTTACTACAGCCGATTGAGCCTCCTTGCCGACCGTTTAGCAGAACGGGATGGATTTTCATAGAAGTTCTAACACTCTCCTTATCAGTGCAGAAAACAACGACATCGTCAGCGTAAGCTAATAAACGCACTTCTCTTACGCAACGAGTAAATTCTACGTGAAGTGGTCTTGGCATTTAGGTTTTTAAACCACAACGTTTCTACTGAATATTTGGCTACTGTAACATGTAAGCGGATAAGCGCTGATTTAATAGACATTATGTTCCCAGAACCATTGTATCGATTATTGTACCATGAAGGCCAAGGGAAAGATGTACTAAAACGTGTGAAACGAATGATGGTTCCAGGGGAAGTGAAAACGTTCTTTTTTAAACTACATACTAATACCCTGCCTGTAAAAACATGGCTAGAAAAAAAGGGGGAGTATTTACCATGGGGTACTAACTGTTTACTTTGCAAGAAACCAGAATCTATAAAACATGTGTTCCTAGATTGTTGGAGTGCGGTCTTCTTCTGGGACATTATGCAAAGAACTATTAAAAAAGAATTACCGTTAACAACCCATGGGATTCCTTACTTAACTACAGGGCAAGACAGTATACCTTAGGACACGTTATTTCTCCTACGGCCTTCACAGCCTCTGGAGAAACCGCATGGCTGTAAGGAATTGTGACATTAATTCGAGAACAGTAAACTCTTACTTTACTGAAAATGTCAGTAAACTTCTTCGTGAGGTGTTTAAGAAATTAGGTTATGACGATGAACTTGATGGATGCGCTCTTGTCAAAATGAAAGTTTTGTAATGTCAACCGCAAGTTAAACATCAGCGGCGGGAAAGTGAATATTGTCAGCTGATGTAGTAGTTTGTATTATTGTGTTTGCCGAATGTCCGGAAATAAAGAAAAAAAAGTACCTGTATCACCTAGTGGTTACGACGCTCGCCATCGGGACCCTGAGTACCCGGGTTCGAATCCCGCCTTGGTACCAATGTTTATTTTGTTTTATTTCTTTCTTCATTGCTGCTGATGATAGTTTCTTGATACGAACCACAAATTACGACTGACTTAAACAGCTTCGCTGTTGAATATATGTCACGGCCGCGTTTCAAAGGGGATGCCAATAAATCATCAGCGTCGTATCGTGCCACTTCTCTTGAGAAGGGCACTGCAGTAGCGTCTGCACTTCGCATTGCAGTTGCATATTATTGCGTGGGAAAGGTGCGCGGCGGTAGCGCGACGCCGCAGGGGAGCATGACGTCATACCAGCTGTGGCGGCAGCGATAGTGCGGCGGTAGGTGTGATGGCGCGGCGCACCTTTTCAGTGCTACCGCAGCCTTTCCAGTACTAGCACAGATGACGTACACGAGTATAGGCCTAGCTACAATCAAGTTTAAACCTCGACATGGCGAAGTTCATCCTACCTGCAACCAAGAGACGCAATCAATCGGCTCTCGGCTCGTCGCTACCATGCCGGATGCTCTACCAGATGGTTTTGGCGTTAAAAAAACGCCGCAAACACCTGTCGCGTCCAGTAGTACGCAGTGCCCTTCTCTTATGCGGCATTTTTCATGCACTGGTTTTCATTATACTGCTAAAATGAAGCCTTTGAAATGATTTTCTGCAATGAGCAGACCAATGGTCGAAACCGCAGAGGAAATAGCTATCGCGTTAGCCATAGCACAAACACAAGCAGATATAATCATCAGTGATTCCGAGATGGCAATACGAAACTTCGCCAATGGTCGAATCTCCCCAGAGGCACTAGGACTGCTAAAATTAGGTAACAACTACGACAGAAGTGTCCATCTCATCTGGACACCCGCTCACACACTACCAGACGGTAGCAATGAGGTGGTGCACCGCATGGCTCGAGAGCTTACGGACCGAGCCTCGGTTGGGTCGAGTGGGAGTGAGAAGATCGAATGACCAAATTTCATGAAATTACACAACACCATAGACTGCAGAGGCGCAGATTCCCATCGCCTCACCCAAAATTAAACAAAAAACAGTCTGTCGAATGGCGGCAGTTACAAACCAGATCCTATCCGAGTCCAGCTATCATGCACATAATACACCCAGACTTATACACGACTGACAAGTGCAGACATTGCGACTCTACAGCCACCCTAGAGCATATCCTATGGGAATGTGCGGGTATAACACACGATAACAGTGATGCAGCCTCAAACAGCGACAGCCTCCGCGCGCGCTGGGAGTCTGCGTTGCTCAGCTAGGACCTGCAGCACCAACTCTGGGCCATACAGCGAGCCGAGGAAGCCGCCAAGGGCCAACAACCCTTGGCGGGGTCAAGGCCCACCCCACCAAATAGCAGGGCACTCAATAAAGTTATTTGAATGAATGAATGATGAATGAATGAATATGAATGAATGATAGCAGACCATGCAGGCAATGATTTGTAAGATCAGCTTGCATCTGCAGAAACTGTATTCACTATGGGCAAACTAGTATGTGCACACTGAAAATGCCTCATGCCGCTTTCTTACTTTCTAGGTGTCTGCCAAACACCCTTTTGTGTTCTGTCGGGAAGCAAACCACATGAGCGTCCGCTTATCCACCGAAAATTTTTTTAATGCCTCCCGCTTCCCACACCCCCACAACGCATGCGCGTCCCCTCCCTCTCTCTCTCCTCTCCAACGCTCCCCCCTTTCTCTCCTCTAGGAATCCTCTACGGAGCGGCGCCCGCTTGCCACACCCCCACAACGCCTGCGCGTCCTCGCCCTCTCTCTCTCCTCTCCTACGCTCCCCCTTTCTCTCCACCAGGAATCCTCTACGCAGCGGCGCCCGCGTGCCACACCCCCACAGCGCATGCGCGTCCCCTCCCTCTCTCTCTCCTCTCCTACGCTCCCCCTTTCTCTCTAGGAATCATCTACCGAGCGGCGCCCGCGTGCCACGCCCGCACAGCGCATGCGCATCCCCTCCCTCTTTCTCTCCTCTCCTACGCTCCCCCCTTTCCTCTAGGAATCCTCTACGGAGCAGCGCCCGCGTCCCACACCTCCACAACGCATGCGCGTCCCCTCCCTCTCTCTCTCCTCTGCTACGCTGCCCCCCTTTCTCTCCTCTAGGAATCCTGTACAGAGCGGCGCCCGCGTCCCACATCCCCACAACGCATGCGCGTCCCCTCCCCCTCTCTCTCCTCTCCTACGCTCCACCCGTTCTCTCCTCTAGGAATCTGGAGCGGCGCGCACGACAGGTGGTACGACAGCTGCATACTCTGCTGGGGCAACACCCTCTAGAAAAATATGAAGGCCTTAGCTCTCTTCGCGTGACGTCACACGATGGGGCGGATTGAAAAAAAAATGTCACAGTTTCGCCCTAAGGGCGAAGCAATGAATGCGATAGCAACACAGCAATGTCATACAAAGTAAGGTGAGCGGCTTTGGTAGCAATATGAATTGTAGTAAACATGAGCTGATTAAGTAAGCAGGTGTGTTGCGGCGTAAGTAGACCGACATGACGAGAGACTCGATGACCACGAGAAGGCGCGTGTGAAATGGTGGTGTTGATGAGAAGCGCTTCCCGTGGGCAGCGCGTGCGAAGGGACACATCTGTAGCGCTGCACTGCCGATCCGGGCAGCATTGCATGTGTAGCGTGCGTTGGAAAATGTGGCCCGACTATTACTAACTGAATGAACAAGCGTGGTGTGAGCGCGCACAAACAAACATGAATAGATCACACTGAATGACTGCAGACAACGACCGTCAAAACTCTGGCAGCAAGCGGATACGCCGCAGCGGCGAACGTACGTGCGGTCTATCGCTTCAACGGAAACTGAGTGCATAAAGGTCAGAGCCGTGTGGAGATAAGAGACGGTGCGAGCGAGAGACGATCGCGGTTGTTGGCAGCGTAGAAGTGCCCCCCCCCCCCCCCCGCTCCCTCCGGCGCTGGCTTACCGCTTCCTTGCTTGCGCGTGGGAGAGATAAGAGACTGTGCGGACGAGCGACGAGCGCGGTTGTTGGCAGAGAAGTTCCCCCCCCCCCCCCCCCCCCGCTCCTGCTCCTCCGGCGCTGGCTTTCCGCTTCCTTGCTTGCGCGTGAGAGAGATAAGAGACTGTGCGGACTAGCGACGAGCGCGGTTGTTGGCAGAGAAGTGCCCCCCCCCCCCCCCTGCTCCCTCCGGCGCTGGCTTTCCGCTTCCTTGCTTGCGCGTGGGAGATTGAGTGCGTTCGCTCTCCGTGATAGCGCGCGTCCCCGCACGCTTCCGCTGGGGCATACGGCGCGCGGCGAAGATTTTATCTATACGGAACCTCACGGCGACGGCGACGGCGACGCCGACGGCAGAAATCCGGTTGAAGTGTCCATATAATTGATCGCAATAAAAAAAGATATGGAACGCTGTTCAAGAGTGAGTGAGTGAGTAAACTTTTATTGTTCGTAAGGGGTGACACCGGAGCTCCGGTACCGCTCGTAGGCGTCCAGGGAGCCCGATGTCACCCCAAGGGGCAGGGGTTAGTAGACGAAGCGGCTTGCCGCTTCAGCTGCCAGACGGACAATGTTGGCCTGTGCCGCCGGGTCTTCGCTATGAAGCGCGGTCTCCCATGCTTGTTCATCCGTGAATAAATTATATCCCGGGGAGTAGCTGCACTCCCATAGGATATGCCTCAAGAGAGGTTGTCTCGCAGGTGCATTGCGCGGAAACATTTTTTTTCTGCAAGAACAAGCATGCATGTATTTAAAAAAGAATAGAACGCCAGAAAACTGTAGCAGCAAAACATTTATTTACGAAGCCCAGTTTCTTTTTGTGCTGGCTTTATATTAGAAGCAATGCATGCAGTTATTTGGCCTCGAGAGTTGTGGCTTTCCTTTTTTTGATTTATCGGCAGCGTCGAGAAGTTTGTCGTTCAGCTTCCTACAAAAGTTCTTTAGCAGAATGTTGGTGCTGCACCGCAGGATGTGTTTAAGCACTAATTCAACTGTGTGGCCATTCTCACACGTATCGAAGTCGGACTGCTCTTCACTAGCCAGCAATTGTAGCGTCATTTTCGTTACCACCTGGCGTTGTTCAGGCATCATAAGCAGTGCTGGCTCTGTAGCGAGCTGCATCTACTACAACGTAGCTATGAGCAACTGCGTTAAGTGCAAACATTGATGGATAAACTAAACCTCCTCGGTCCAGCTGCTTCACAAGACCATAATGTTCGTTTGTGGCAGAGACTGTGATCTTCTTGTCCACGGTCAACGAGTCCCTGCATTGCTCGCACTTCAACTTTTTAAGGGTCCCGTATACTGCATAACCTGCAACGTAGACGAGGACTGGGACGACGTCCTGCATCTTCGTAAGAGCCTGGCTGGTAACAACAACGTTGCTGCTGGGAAGCAATGCCTCGACTTGCTTTCGGACACATTCCCAGTGCTGGTCAGGGGAAACTGTAGGCAAGGTGCTCTGCAGGCGCAGCTTGTTTTCGACTTCATATATCTGCCTGATGGAGATGTGATATTGCGCACCTGCCAGCTGCCTATACTTTCCAAACCGATCTTCAAGGCAGTCTGTCTGAATCTTCCCAAAAAGGACATATGACATTCCAAGCTCTTCGAAGCTGTGCCTAGCGAGCTCAACAAGCGCATAGGTGGTGTGTTCGAGAGCAGCGTGAGTCTCCTTTGTCAGAGTACCGTTGTCAAAACCTTTGTTCTTCCACTCATCCAGCCACTTCAGAAACATGTGCAAGAAGTCAATTTTTGGATCGTTATCAATGGAAAGCACTGGTTGTTGGAAGTGATCTCTAAGCCTTTCTCCCTTCCATGGAGTTTTGACGTTTACAATTTTCCACCACTTGAGTATGATCTCGACGAATGTAGCCGTGGCCTCGAAAGAGAATAGGTTGTGCTTTGCTCCAAGAGCACGTAACGCCTCTGGTAAATAGTCATTGAAGATTTGTAAAGCAAGCTTTACGTCCTGCCTTTCAAGACTCGAAGGGTAGAGGGCTTTTCTTGACAGCCCATAGCCATATTTCAACAGCTGGTCACACTCTTTGCTGTGAAGGTCCCTGATTGTTGCACATGACGCTGTTTGCATTCGCTCTGATTCTGGTGTGTCTCCTTGGATCTCCGGGAAGTAGAAACAAATTTGGTCATTCTTCTGATTGATCCAGTTATTTCGTATGCATTTTAGAATGTGCACTGGGTCTATAACGAAGAACAGCGGCCTTGAAGGGTCTGATGGATGTTGGTACACAATTCTGTTACACGGAGGTGATTCGAAAAGTGACATCGCTTTTCTGTTCACAGAGTTGTTGTCGCTGACGACGCACATAACCCGGTACCCAATCTTTTCCAGCCCACAAATCACGTCTTTAAGCGTCTTTTGCAGGAACTCCGCCTCTACTCGGTGCACCGGCACGATGTGCGCAACTTCTTTGAATTTACACGTCACGCTGCGCACCATGAAAACGAGCGCACAGTTAGCAGCTTCATTTCTATTAATTGCAGCGCCGGTAATATTGCCTCCTTTGTAGTCAAAGTAAGGTTTTATATGTATTTCATCAACCATAACTGTGACAAAGCGCTGGTCATCTTTCAGGTCAGAAATTCTTGTTGTCATGTAGCTGAGGAATGTTTCACTCTGATGCTCTTGTTGAGGACTCATACCATAAGACGAGCACACTGATCTTATCGTCATAGGATGCAGCAAGGTGATGCTTCCATGGCTACGTATGAACGCGTATGCATGGGGCGATATAGTGAAAACAATACAGCAAAACATCATGAAATCAGCAGAGTAGCGCCTGCGCTGTTTTTTCGATAGGTGCAAGGTGACTTGCTCTTTCAGAAATTGAATACAGTTGGCGTCATCTTCTGCTTGGGACGTGCAAAGCTGATCAAGCAGTAAACAAACAGCCTCGCAAATTTCGGCGACTGAGTTGGACATCAGGTCACAGTCCCACTTCTGGATGCCTTCCAGGAGTTCCACCATACCCCTTTTACTGTTAGCGATTTCGGGAACGCAGAGATTTGCACCGAGCTTTTTTACGGCCGTTTTCATAACGTGTAGTGTCACGCTCAAATCTCCTTTCACGCAAACAGAGTATTTCAACCACGGTGCTTCATCGTTGACAATGTGAATGAGAAGAAGCTTTTCATTTCTTTCGATAACATACCAGAACTTCATCCCTTGGCTCCTTAAGTGGTTGGCAAGTTCGCTCACACTGTTGACTTTATCCTCCTCGCGTGCTCTGATAAATGCCTCGTTGGATTCAGCGATGGCTTTCTGAAGGGCTGCATTCTCTATTCCCGCGCGCTTGGAGTCAGGATCTTCCCCCTCTCGGTCTTTCTGGACAAGTAGCTCGAATGATTCGGGAACTTCGACGGTACAGCGTCTGGGCGAAGGCGCACATGAGATAGCGGCACTGTCATTACGCGGCCAGTTGCTTGATCTGTATGCGTCACGTCTCGAATAATGTCCTCGTCCATGAAATGAAGTTCACATACCTAGAAAAAAAAATACGCTCCAATCAGCAAACCGATGGCTACAGGTCACACAAACATGCGGCTCATGAGCCACTTACACATGTACGTTTATATTCTTTCAATTAACTAACACCTAAATAAAAAAACTTACCCTGGAATGTTCGGTGACCGTGAGGTTTTCCCGTGGCACAGCGCGAATCCAAGCGTCCCTTAGAGCTTGATCTCTCGGGAACTTGAAGACGTGCACCTTCGTGTCCCCCGTGTAGTTTCCGCGGCATCGAGGTACACAGCATTTGCACGGCATCGCGGCGGGATTCTTTTCACAGCGAGGAAAACACGTCCGACTGAACAGCGAAGAGATGTACGACTGTACATACGCGCCGGGGAATGAGTTTCTAGAGACGCGCGATCAACGCGCACCAGCGCGATCCGGACGCGCGGATGCGTCGTGTCGCGGCGACGGGCAAAACCGCAAAACGCGCTCGCCGCCTCATGCGTCCGCCCCATCTGCTGACGTAGCGCGAGTGGAAAGGGAAAAGAACTAAGGCCTTCATATTTTTCTAGAGGGTGTTGGCTGGGGGCGCCACGGCAGTTCCGCGGTATGAAAATGACGGAGCGCGCGCGCCTCATTCTCTCTCCTGTGCAGCACCGCGATGAGCGCTCGGGCCGCTACCGCAAAACCATCTCCCGCTCAAGCTAACCATCTCCCCGCTGCTTCGCATCCATACATGGTTCCCTTTAGCGGGAGATGGAGTAATTTTTTTTCACACTCCGGACTGTAGATCTCTAACACCTAATTGAATGTATTTCTGTTCCGTGCAGCATCGCCGTTGGTGTCACAATAAATGGCATAGTTCCGGCTGACATGAAAGACTTTGTCCGCTACAAGGACTACATCGGAGCGGTTACCTTTACTATTTCCGTGGGCATGAATGCATCTATTGTCAGCACCGAGGATGAAATATTTGTCTGCAAAATAATAAAGGCGGGTACTAGGTGCCTAATTCCCACCTTCCATAACATGAACCTGGATAACTTTGAAACGGTGAGTACCGCGGCTTTCCAGAGTAATTAGACACCTTTTGAGATTGCCTTTCCGATCATTTCTTTCGCTTCGTATTCGAAGTGCAGATGCACAATGTAGCATTGACACAGTTGTGCAAAAACCATCGATGATGATTTTTAACATCAGCGAATAGTCGAGCGCTTTTGTAAAGTTATTCACTTTCACAAAGCACTGAGGCGTTTGAACGCGCTTATTCGTTGAATATATAGGTAGCGTTTCTTGTTTCATTCTGTAATTTGGTATAGGCACCGGGCGCGGGATGAATTTGGACCGGTGGCGCCTTCATGCGGCTGCGCCGCGAATGTATGGCATGTGGCGGCCGGGCCGCGCGCAGCAGGCGCTGCCTTGAAACCAAGTCTGATCAAACATGTTGCGTTTTTGGGTGCACCAACAGTTACTGAAACATGACTGAAACTGGTTAGGCCATTAAATTCAATCGTTGTTCATCGCGGCATCGCGTTTTTCAGGCGGAAAGTCTGTATATGTGCGGTCTGTAGGCAACAGCGCGTACAGTGCTCAGCCATTCAAACGCGTTACTCGAAACGCATGGTCGACAACGCTTTTTCCACTGATTATAAGCGCTGGTGACACAAACTGATACATTGTGGTGTAGAGTGAAAGCGAGAACCTCTGTAACGCATTATGACTGTATTTAGTCCCACGGCGCTCACCTGCGGCGCCAAAAAAAAAACACCGCATATCCACGGGGTGAATGATGATGAGTAGGCGAAGCTCCGGAGGGAATCATCGGTAAACCGTGAATCTTCCGTGTAATTCGCCCAGTCTCGCCGCACTAAATCGAACGAATGACTTCCACCAATGTCACGCGCCATATGTGACGTCATTCCTATTTTATAACCAGCGCCCTTCATTATAATTTCACCATCTCCCGCTTAAAGGGACGCTAGCACAAACGCGTTAGAAACGTGCAGTACTCTCTAGTAAGGGGGAGAGGCCACAGCGTCTTACGCAGCCGTTTACACATGCCGGAATGTGCACCGCGTTTGCCGACGCCATCACATGACTGCTGAGAGAGTATAACCAACACCCTCTAGAAAAATATCTAGAAAAATATGAAGGCCTTAGTTCTTTTCCCTTTCAACTCGCGCTACGTCAGCAGATAGGGCGGATGGATGGATGGATAGAAACTTTTATTGAGCGATGGTAAGTATCGCGGTGAGTCTTCGAAGATCGGAGGCTCTTGGTCTCGCTGGTGGGGGGGCCCTCAGTTCAGGGCTCCGCTCGCCGTCGCCGCCCTGCGTGCCCTGTCGAATCAGGCTAAGCTGATCGTCCAAGGCCTCGCTGGCCAACAGCGACTCCCACCGCTCCGCGCTCGGGTGTTGGATGGGGGTAAGGCAGTAATTGCACGACACGCCCATGTAATGTGGAATAGAGTGGCTTTTTCGGAACACCACGGGCAGCGTGAAGGGTATGCCGTGGGGTGGATTTTGCTGAGGAGGTGGAGGTTGGGGTAGGTACCTGCCTGGATAAGTCTCCAGCTGGTAGCCTCCTCTTTGGTGAGTGAGCGATGGGGGGGAGAGTATTTTCTTCGGGTACCCTTATAATAATTTAGAATGGACGAATAGTCACATGGTACTGGAACGGGTGCCTCAGGGGCAGGGTGATCGGGTGCTCGGCTTGTATACCCTCGAGCGACCCTGTCCGCCGCCTGGTTTCCCTCCAGCCCCGCGTGCCCAGGTGTCCATATGATCTTATGCCTGATCGGAGGTGTTCGAATGTGCAGCTGTTCGCCAGCGTCATGTGCCCTTAGGAGGATATTGAGCGCAGGTTGAGAAATGCGTCCTTTCAGGTAAATGCGGCAGGCGGCCTGGGAGTCCGTGTGAACGTGAAACGACCGTCCTAGCTTATTGCCCTGAGCGATGGCAAGTGCGATGGCAACTTCTTCAGCCTCCGTGATGTTCTGGCAGTGGAGGGAGGCACTGGCTAGCTCCCTGTGCTGGTGGTCGAGGACGACCGCTACTGCTCGAGTGCGGGTGGTGTGATACAGTGCTGCGTCGGTGTAGCAAGTGGTGTTGTTCTCACGGTACCTGAGAGTTAAGGCCTCAACTCGTGCTTCCCGTCGACCCTGGTGCAGTAGGGGGTCCATGTTGCGGGGGATAGGCGCAACGGTGAGTGTTGAGCGGACATGATCTGGGACTAGGTGGAGTCGGGCTGCCTCCCGAAGGGTACCAGTGTGTCCGAGGAGCTGCAGGAGGGTGCGGCCTGTGGGTGTGAGCGTTAAACGTTGGAGCTGAGTGGCCATTTGTGCTTCACATAGCTCCGTGAAGGTGTTATGTACCCCCATGGCAAGGAGTTTGCTTGTTGGGGCACCAGGGGGGAGCTTTAAGGCCACCCGATAGGCCCGACGCATCATGGCGTCAATTTGGTCGCGTTCTTGCTGATTTAGGTGATGGTAGGGGAGGCCGTAGACGATTCGACTCACTATCAGACTTCGAACGAGCTTGAGAGTATCTTCTTCCCGCATTCCATGGCGGAGGGTGGTGACACGGGCAATCATGCGGGCCACTTGTAGCGTTGTGTTGCGCAAGAGTGTGAGGGTATGTGTGGCGCGACGGTTGGATTGCAGCCACGCACCTAGCACTCTGATGATGGAGCGTTCGGGGACGACCAAGTCCAGCAATCTGGGACATCGACTACTGCGGTGAAGCCGACCCTGGGGCGATGCGGTCGGCGTAACTCTATGGGCAGCATTTTTTAAAAATTGATTGCTGAGCAATGGCTCGTTTTTCGCGATTTGCACTTTAGGCACTCAATCCCGACAACGTTCTCCAGCTATATGTCGAGTGTAGTTTAATTCCGCCGGCTGGATTTTTTTCCTGGGGCACTTTTGTAGACCCATTTAAAATGCATCGGGTGATTTTTAAAACGTCATTTGCAGCACAGTAAAACCTAATCCGCTAATTGCACTCTAGTGGCACATACTGTAGGTCTCTCTGTATATGTAGGTCCAGTTTGGTTTTATTCCGCTGGCTGGATTTTTTTCCTGGGGCGCTTTTGTTTGGCTACTATGC
>NC_051158.1:636952-670836 GCF_013339745.2 Dermacentor silvarum
AAGCGCTGGTGTGTGTCTCCCGTCTTGTCGTTTTTTTCGCGCTGTTTCCCTCTCGAGTGTGAACAGTATTTCATTTCTTGTGTTACTTGTGGGTACGGAAGAGTTTACTGGTGGCATTTTCTAATTTAGTGAGCTCATCAGTGAATTTTTTCTGGACTTGAACAAAGCTAATGAAATCATTTCTTTGGGCCTTTTTCACCCTACACAGCAACTAACTGGTACCTCGGTCAATAAAAGCTAATGCAAGGCTAATACTTTCAATGATATAATAAAGTGATATAAAATACACAGACAACTGGAGTGACACACAGCTAACGCAATTCCCAACAGTGAAATAAATGGTCACCTGCATCATCAAAGAGCCCAGAACGACTCATTATAAAGCATGAGAAAAGGTTTCAATAACTGTACAGCCAGATTGGAGAGCTAGTAAAAAACGCAAATAAATGCACATACAAAACACCATTTACCACACTTCTGCACATAAATATATATAATTCCACCAGCATTTCGCTGCACAAAATATATAAAAGTTGCGACAAAGCAGTAATGAAAGACGGAAGGAGCTGCACTACCCATGTTGAAAAAAAAATATCGAAAGTGACATACATGCATATTTAATCTGACAGAAAACGTCTTTCCAGGCTACATATTACAAAAACTGTACAACAACGTTAAGAACAAACGAGATGAGAAGCTATACCATTCTTGAAGAAATGAATAGTGCAAATAACTACATGTATCTCAATTTTACGGATACTTTGGTAATTTGGTGTGTGTACATACTTTACAAACAGCTCAAACAAAGATTAAAACGGTGAAATAAGGTAGGAACACACAATAATGCTGACTCAACCAGAAGTTTGTTCGTGACGACAAAGATATTAAGCACACTGGCCAACTTGACAAAGAAATAGCCATGCATGCGTGGCAGACAGCCCGGTGCAACAAAAAAAGGAACAAAACACGTGTTTGTAGTATAAATATGCAGGCAAAAAAAGAGTGAAAGATGTCCATAAGTGATACCACCAAACAAGGAGAGCTCTTTTAAAAATCCCAACTCTTTCCCATTAAGAGCAACAGATAGCTTATGCATTTGTCTTCTTTGCAATCAATAAATAAGGCTTCCATAATTTCTCTTGTGTTCTGGTCTTTGTGATGAAACAATTGTTCGTTCTACCCCTTACAGCAGAAACACAATTTTGTTTAATCACAAAGGCCACGCATACATGGTTTCTTATCTTTGTCAAGTTCCAATGTGTTTACAACCTGTCTTCAAGAATAAACTTCTAGTTGAGTCGGCGCTTGTATGTGTTCCTACTTATTTCATTATCCTCGTCTGTGCTGCTGTTTCAAGTACGCATGTACCACTTGGTTAGGCTGTTAAACATTCTCACAAGAAAAAGGAACTACCTCCACTCACAAGGTAGCCAATTCTTTACAACTAAAAGGCAGAACACATCAAAAGTAAGCCTTCACAGCGTCCATGAAAGTAAGTCTTCACAGCGTCACAGCGTACACCACCAGGGCAGAATAAAAATAGTTAAAAATCCCACTTGACGCAGAGTGGCAACAGAGATGCGAGCTTCCTGGTGAATCAGCCGCAGATCAATGGATGTCTCTTGCGAGAAACGACGCCAAGCTGTTCTTGACGAACGACACGTCAGCACCTGGGCTTTTGGTGCATGTGTAACCTGTAGAGAAGGGAATGTAGACAGAATTAGATAATGCAAATTAAAAATCTGTCACACAATATACATAACCACGCACTAAATATTAGTACACACTACACTGGCAATTAAAAATTTGCGTCTCTTTCAAGAGGGCCGTCGCGAAAATGATGAAATGGATTGTTACAGTAAATGTTACCAAAGATACGCACAGCGATGTTTGTTTCACACCGGTGAAATATATTCCCGGCTCTCTCACAACACGAAAGACCATGCTATAGTACACAGCCGATACCAAGCAGCAGTCCGAATCTTCGGGAGCAGCAGGGCAGACCTAAAAATTCGCGGAGAGCGATGCGCGCGCGAGCGTGCTAGTGAGAACCGGCACCGCTTCTTTGAAGCTTAGTATCCGCTGCTGCGTGGCTAAGAACATTCCGCGCGATTTGTGTGCCGCGCGTTGCGTACGCGTCCTGTGCGCATTGCACGCTTGCGTCTGTGCAGTGAGCTATCTTCATGAACGTGCCATTCCTCGCCGCGCTAACGGTGCTCGAGTGCGGCGCTTAGCTTGAGGCGCCGATGAGCCGTCTGGCGTTCCTTTCGTTTTTGCAAGCAACGCACATTCGAGTCAGCCCAGCTCAAAGAGGTATCAGAGAACGGCGGCGCGCTTGAGTTATCGCCTATTAAACGCGTGCAGTACGCCTTAAACAGCAACACGTCACGTTTGATAAATATGCTTACTGCGGTTGGGGTGGCGATGTGTGATAAGACAAGCCCGTCGGCGGCTTTGCCGACGTCGCCACCACGCCTCTGTTCATTTACGCTGTGTATCCGTGTAATCATCGCGCCGATGCAGGACTTATCGGTAGGCTGTTCTCCGCACATACCGAAAAGGCGAAATATATTTTGCAGCACACCGCGACATTAGCCACAACGCAAATAGAGGCGCAGTTAACGACTACGCGAGAAAATGTGCACACTAGCCTTAAGGTATACGATGAGCCACTACAGATTAAGAATATTTTTTTTTAATATCGTAGTGTCGCTCCAAAGGCGTAGCATCGATTGCGATAGCAAATTAGTAGATAATATTACCAACATTTCAATCGAAGCAGCGACGGCAGCAAGCGCTAGCTTCGCGCGCTTTCGCTCCAGGGCATGCGGTTTGCCTGCAGAAAGTGAACGGTGTGCTTAACATCTCACGATCGTCCAAGTGAAAAAAAAAAAAAAAAACGCGGCTATGTGCTCACGAAAACGAAATCACTTACCTGTGTGCAGAAGTTAGGCTGCGGCTTTGTTCGCCTTCCTTCCATCATGAATTCTGCCGCGCAACTCATCAAAACTGCCAGGCTCGAATATCACCCGAAGACCAGTGGCTGCGTCAGCGAACGTCTTCAACGGATAAACATCCCACTAATCATCATAGAGCAATTTCACTAAAACTTGCGTCATGATGTCCAAAAACACAAGAAAAATGCTTCCAACAAAGCGCGCGCGGCACGAACCACCGCACAAGTTCAGACGAGTGACAGAGTCGAAAACCGGTCGCAGCCTCAGTATCGTATTAAGTTAATAAAATCGTTCCTACTAAAAAAAACCACTAAAATCCATAAATATAGATTGATAATTTTTGTTCATAGAAAACATAATAAATTTTGAAGGAAAACTTAATTTGTAGGGTAAAAATAAATAATACGATTAACAAAATTGCGACTACGAAACTAACGGCATACTGGATACCGTTGCAAAAGACTGCTCACAATAAAGTCACGCACGCACGCACACACTTAAACACTCATGCTCGAACACAAATTTGGCGTTCATCGCGTCACCTATGAGTAAAAGTTATTACTAATATCTTTAGTTTATGAACAATAATTTGTTTAAGTAGTTTGCAGCATCTTTGCAGATGACGCGGTAAAAAGTAGGGTATAACGTGGGCTCGTAACTGTTGTTTGATTTCTTTCATTTCTCTTTGGCCTTCGTTTGTTTCACTGAACATAGGAGAGCTGCAGGCTTGGGAGGCTTCCATGGCAAGAATTTTATCGCATGCTTCTGCAAGGCGAGTGTCGGGAGCAGCCGTTGAGACAGCGATTAGCTGCGTAATGTTGCGGCTGTTGCTGAATCCGAAACTCTTTCAACGCGCTGTGGTCTCAAAGCGCGTTCGTTGTTTGATATCTAGTACCACGGCCGTTGGATAAAAAAATGTATTATGCTTTCGAGAGACGGGGTGCGGCACAGGAAATTCTAAGACCTCTGAAGTGTATGTTTACAGCCTGTGCGCGCTTGCATCCTACGGCTCGCACAGCGCGTCCGATGCTCAAAGGTAGCGTCGTCGCTTGTCGGCGCCTGCCTTATCGCCACCATCCGCGCTGCCGCCGTGTCTACTTTTTGGGAACTCCCCATGCACGCAGTTACCGTGTTTGCAAGTGAATTTCACATTCTTTTGCTCCCTAAAACGTGCGCATTTTGGATCGCACCTATGGCTATGCCATATGTTGTATGTTAAAACGACGATGGCATTTGTACGCCGGCGAGCAAGTCACTTGTGGGCGACATGAAGATGGTTCAACGTCGCAGTTTCTACGTAGCGTAAACGGCTACGAAAGCGGGCTGGTCCCGGACATAGTACAGTCTAACATGGCGCCTCAAAGCGCGAGCTATCGCAAGAAGGCGAAGTTACATGGGGCGCGCGCGCCGAGCATTCAAAGCGCTGACTGGTTTCGGAACGAGAGACGTACGCGTGCGCTCGTGGCCTAAAGGTTAGAGCACCGGGCTGCTGCGCTCGAAGGTCAACGTTCGGTGCCAAAGTCGGTCACACACTGTTTTCTTTTTACGAAAGCGAGCCCAAACTAGAACCTACCTACCTACCGCAAAGTGACAAGAATGAGGCAAAGAATGCTTCTTAATAAACTTTTGAATTGTCGCCTTCATATGCAAGTCCTAATTAGTATATGCTAAACTCAACTGCTACACAACAAAAAAACAACTACGAAAATCAACACAAATTACTCAATAAATTATTTATTGAGAAGTTCTCAATGGTAATATCATTGTGCAACTGTTGAGCGAACTCAAAGACTTTAGAGACTTTGTTGAGAGTCCGTTGATTCAACAATACCCCAACAATACGTCAATAGAAAATCAAGTCATTTTTCTACGGATACAGTCCTCCCACATCGCTGGGTCTCCCTAGAGACTCTAATGAGAACTTAGAGCATCATATGTGGGAACAAAAACAGAACAAATCGAAAATCACTTGCGACCAGTTCAAAGAGTGAACTCTCAAATCGAACACGAATTAGATAGTAGGGACCGCTTAATTCGTGTTTGAAATTTCGAACATTCGCCAAACTTTGCTTTGGCGGGAAGAGAATTTGCTAATTGCATCCTAAGTTAGGAAACATTTGGCCGGCACATGTTCCACTTGAAAAGTTGACGCCGATCAGCTTACAGGACATGTTGAAACAAGAATTTATATTCGAAATTTAATAGGCGCTCTACTCAACGGCGTCTCTTACCGCTTGTGTGTTGCTTCGGAACTTTGAACACCATAATTTGTTCAACTGCAACAACAATTATTCTGACCCCCCAAGTGAATGTTTGCCGTCGCCGTGATGTTTCTTATGCAATCCAAATGCGATAAGAATAAGCGGCCCGCATGCCATATGCTTCTAGTGCGAGGGTGAGGCAAGAAGTATGGTGCCTTGAAGAGCGCCGTCTTTGCGCCTCTAAGGCTGAATGAACGTGATCCAGCGCGCGCTAATGGAGGTGACCGCGTACACCATCCATCGTAACTTAGAGGTAATCAGTGGCGGGTGCAAGGCCTAAGGCATGACCGAGCTGGCTGGTGGCTTCATGTAGGCTGTCTTGTAGGGCGCCTAGCGTTGTGTGTCGCGTAATCTTAAGCGCCGAATACGTGGTGAAGCTAATGGCAGCACGAACTATTTCTCGCCGGCAATGTTCAACATGCCAGCGTTCTGACAGTGAGTGCTAGCGGTCACCGATTGAGATCTCTCCGCGTTTAAGAGTGCGTGACACTACGCTCATTAGTTTAATTACCTAGCGAAGGCTTACTCCAATTGACACAGGCAGATAAAACTACGAACCCTGCTACGTGTATTCCTGTAATTCTTTGCTACCAATATCAATGCTTCGCCTCTCGGAATAAACTGCGACTGCTTTTGTAAATGTCATTAGCGCACGTTATGCTACGCTCGGTAATTTAATTACTAAGCGAATTTTTACGGCAATTTACACGGTCTATAAGACTACGAACCTTACTACGTGTATTTGTGTAACACATTGCTACCCCTATCAATACTTTGCCTTTCAGTACAAACTGCCAACTGTCTTTTTGTAAATGTCTTCTTACCTCTTCCATACACAACTCCCCCAAAGCCATGGCTGCAACGCGAGGCATCCTTGTCGTGTTGCTGCTGCTTCTGGGAGGAAGCCCCACGTCCACCCAGCCTGCGGAGGTTGACAGTGAGTCCCGTGCTTAATATTTTTGTTGGCAAAAAGAAATAAAAGGTAATCTCTTTGAGCATTGCGCTCTTAACTACAAAGAACACCATTTCTCATCAACAGTTCGGCTCCAAATGAGTTTCTTGAGTCGTTAGGAATAGGCTTTAAACAATAAGGTTAGTAGATATATAGTCTGTAGTCGTTAGACTGACGACCCTCCCCCTATGGAAGGCTTTCCCTTTACGTAGATCTCATGCTGGGCATAAAATGGAGTGTCCACGGTCAAACGATTTTAAAAGGCGTAGGTTCTTTCATCTTGCTCTGGATTTAATTCTGCCATACCGATTGATTGGAGTACGTAAGTATTGGCAGTCGTGGAAAAAAAAGTGTTAGTGGTTTTGTCTGCATGGTGTGGATAGAGAGCATGGAGATGAATTCAGGACCTGGATGTACTTTCTGTAATCTGGGCGTGTTTATAAACAGCCGACGAGGCTTGTGAAAAAGTCTATGGAAAATGTATGGAAATGTGAATGCTCGTATTCAGTAACGTAGTTGCGTGAAATTCACTGTATTTTCCAAATGATGAGAATGGATGACGAGGGCGCGTCCCTGAGGTGTGCTCCTCCGATATCGTCCTCAGACCGACAGATAAATTTTGGACGTAAACGCTCTTCGGGTCGGTTGCTTATTAGTCGCTGTTATGTTAAATTGAACAGCTGACAATTTTGCCCGTAGGCGACTTTGCGAAAGAGATCACCTCACTAAGCTCCTTCAAGGCGTCTCAAAAAATGTCGCAATTCCGCCCCAAGGTTGCTATCGATTGCGACAGCAAATTAGTGGACAGCTATACGAAGTAAGGGTATATTAGCTTCCTCAGCCCTATAAACTTGCAAACGTAGGCATACCAACTAAATGAACAAGCATGGTGTCACGCGACCGCAAGCGCACAGTCATGCGCGCCGCAGAACGCCCCCCCCCCCCCCCCCCCCCCCCCCCCCCCCGCCCTATCTGGCCCGGAGTCTTGCTTCCGGGGTGGGCGCACGCGGCTGCTCGAGCCGCCTGGAATAGAACGCCACCGGCTTCCTACCCTCCCTCCCGAGCGTTGCGCGCCACTGGAAGACTGCGCGCTTTCTTCCCCCTTCGCTATCTTGCGTGCGCGAGATAGAGCCGCGATCGCCAGCTCACCCTCGCAAGCTTTCACTCGCGCACACAGAACACGGCGCACGGCGAGAATTTATACCCTTTGGACTTCAAGTGGAACCTCACGGCGACGACGACGGCGACGCAAGAAACGCGCTTGGAGGGTCCGTATGATTGCTATCGCAATAAAAAGCTCTCCTGCTGAGCGGCTCCGCCACCGGCGTTGCACGCGTCGCACCTTCGCCGTGCACGATATTAGACACGAAAGGAGAACCGTCGATTTGCGTCAGCACTCGATGAAAAGATTACAAAAATTTAGGTTGACGTTTACTGTGCGCTCCGTTCAGGTCAGTACACGCACCGCGGTGTTATATATGCATAGCTGTTTGACAAGAAGGCTAATGCGTGTGTGCTGAACGATGAAACTAGCTGTGGAGCGGAGCACGCTGGCGTGGAATCTACCCCGAGCCAATTAAACACTGTGTCGAAGGTACCTCTGCTTCGCTCCGTCGTTTTTCAGCCAAACGTACTCCGCGTTTCTGGAGACCCTCTAACAGCCCGCGCCTAGGCCCCGCATGAACCTCGATAGCAGGACAGTACGGCTCTGGCGCCATCGGTACGAATGAGCCTCGACTATCTGTGTACTGGCAATAGAAAATTATCACGATAGCAAATATACAAAATCGAAGTGCGTTCACGCTATAACCACCGTAGTGAGTACCGACTCCGCGAGTGGATGCACAGGAAGTTTCCACAAAATACACTGGCAAGGTGCAGTGTGTTTGGCCATAAGAACGAGGAAGCCAAGAGTACGCACCGTTGGGCCTCGCTCAATCGGATCTGCAGCGTAGCCATGACAGCGTTCAGTATGTGTTCCTGCTGATTACCTGTATCTATACCGCTTGCACTGTGATGCGTACAATGGTAACAGACAGTTAACATCAATTCAAAGGTATGCGATCGTTTCGCTGGGTGCTGTTCATCACACCCGCAGTGTGAGACGCCTGCTCCACGGAGTTATACACCTGTTGACCCCCCGAACGGATCATTAGAGTTTGTTTTGATTTCTGATTTGAAAGGTGCTCAGAGGCACATCAATGGTTTACAAGTGTTTCACGAGTAGACGTCATGGATCCACCGCGAGAAATCTCTATATCAACGACAAAACGTTCAGTTACATAACACAAGGGCGCATTTTACGTGGTCCGAAAAAAATCTCGAGACGCCGTGACCAGGCTAGCCGCGTACACTGGGACAATCGACAACAATGCGACACTTACTGACTTCTAGGCTATTGCGTTTCATTGTGGCTTTAGGCCCACAAATTTCAGCTATAGCGGTGACTTACTTTGGTTCGGAAATCAAAAACCCTTTTATTTTACTGTGATACCAATTATATGAACACTGTAGGTGTTCGATCGGGCTGTTGGCGCGACTGCCGCTGATATCGCGTTCTTGTGGAATAAAGTGCGCGTGCGCGACCCCGGCGTGCAGGAGTAGAATATAGCGTTTCTTACAATACTAGACAAGTCAGTCTGCAAAAACCGACGACGCCAGGTGGCCGCACCATCATGCCCTGCTCTCCGGATTTTGCCGGATAAGAGACTCTAGGGCCGGAGCCTGGGTAGCGATCTCAAGCTGAACGCTGCTGGCGCTAGCTTCGCGCGCACACACGTTAGCGTTCCGGAAGAGGAGCAGTGTAGTGTGTATGTCCTAGGAGAATATGCAATTTTTTTTCTGCAAAAACCGACGACGCCAGGTGGCCGCACCATCATGCCCTGCTCTCCGGATTTTGCCGGATAAGAGACTCTAGAGGCCGGAGCCTGGGTAGCGATCTCGAGCTGAACGCTGCTGGCGCTAGCTTCGCGCGCACACACGTTAGCGTTCCGGCAGAGGAGCAGTGAAGTGTGTATGTCCTAGGAGAATATGCAATTTTTTTGTATACATTTAGTGCATGCGACAACGGCGGGCTGTGCTCACACCGGTCTTACTAGAACCGATAGCAGACGTCAAGCGAAGTTGATTTAATCGTTGTATCGGGCGCTCAAAAACACCAGCGGCTTTCTATTGGTCTCATCTGGCCCACTATCGATGTAAAGTTTACGGAGAACTTACTTTTGAGGGGCGCGAACGCACGTCTCAGTGTAGTCGAAGTGGGCGCTGTAGGGCGCTCTTCCTGTTACATTACAGTAGTTGTCTCTAGAGCTTTGTTGTACTATGCAGTCTCCGCGCATTGTTCGAACACCCTGCCAGTAGCTGGAGTGCTAAGCTGAACCTTGCTATTGCTTTCAATGCTTGCCCTTCAAACGACACTGCCATATTTATTTGAAGTCGGCACATTTACAGGCTAAACACAGCAACCTACTGTACTCTTGTTTATTTTCATGTTTACTCTCGTATTAGGGCACTCACAGTACTTGGGATTCAGCCAGTGTGTGCGTATTCATACCATTGGCGAGAGCAACGACAATATAAAGACAAGTAGAATGCACGGCCACAAACGGCTGTGTTGCTTGTATACGATGAATATAAATGAATTTGCGCTATATGAACGTAAGTGAATATATGCAATAGCCTCTTCAAATGTATCTAGGCACGCTCAAAGATAGACGTGTCTCTTTATGTCCTGGTTTAATTCGCACCATAGCATCTTTGAGGATTAGGCGTTTATATATTTCCCCTTGTTAGTGTTGTGTCAATGATTCTTTCAATTCTTTCAAGACGTGAGCTACTATCACCGAAGGAGAGCCTATATGTTGTCTCCTGCCTACCAACACAGTCTAGGCCTTCATAGCCTACAAGTCGAGAACGAGTGTGAAGAAGGCCGCTTAGGTTATTCAATATCTTTGTTGCGTAGGATAAATCGATTCCAACAGAAGACTACCAGCACCGTTGCCTGCCCGTGACAGTAGCAAGCGAGAGTCATAAATCTCTATCAATTCTGCCCGAAAAGGCCCACCTGAGCCCTGCCATGTCGGGACATGACGTAGATTCTGTTCCATTCTGAAACCAGACGCCTCTGAGAAAAACTGACTTCTGCTGGGAGAAAACAGCCACAACCGTAGCATTTTGAACTCAAGCCCCCTGCGGCAGCATGCATTTGGGTGGTGAACACGTAAACCATTGTGCTATGGAGAAACTTATGGTGTCAGTGATTTGTTAGCGCATCCAATCCGGAGGGCAAAATGGGAAGCCTCTTGCAGGAGACAAGGACGGCGCTGTGTTCGTCGTGATTAAGTTATTCTTGCCATGCTGGTGGCGTTAGCTGCGATATCTCGGTGCTATTGAAAAAAAAGGAAAACTCTAGAGCCGCAGTAATTGATAAAGTCTCATCATACTTTTGCCGCTTTCTTTTGTTGCCAGCTTGCAGCAAGCGAACGAATATCACATTCACCAAGCTACAGCCTGCAGACGTCATCAAGGGACGCGAGGCAGTCACCAACAGCGGGCTGCTGAGCCTGTTTCTCAGACTGCATCGGGCCTTCGGTGGCATGTTCTTCTCGGGCGACCTCCCAAAAGGTATACGTGGGGAAAATGTGACGTCAAAAGTTGGGGCTCGCGGCAGCAATGCATGTTGGATGTAAGCAGTGTGCGAGAAAGACGGATAAAACGCATGAAGATATAGCGAGGCATTGAACGGTTTTATTGTGTTTTGCCTGCCTCCGTTGTCTTGCCGCTATAATCTGGTGTACTGTGGAAGCACTTCGAGATGAGCATTTAACAAGAAAATGGATACACAACAGCTGTGTGTGCGTTTCAATGTCGTTCCAACGATTATCCTTATCGAATACTTAGTTATACTTGATGTTTGTGTATTCGGTAAAATAATTGACGCAATGAAGCTTAGGCACCGAGAACAAACAATTGGTTATCTCGTCTACGAAGAAAGGCGGATACTCGCACTGCATAAAATTAGGTGGCGCCGTTGCACAAGAAAGGCCAATTGCACAAGAAGGACCATAGATGGTGACAAGAGGCGCCTACACAAAGCAATTTGTAAGCTATAGGGTGCGGTGTTCACGAACAAGCAAAGGCATATAGTCATGTGCTTAGTATTATCGCCTTACTTTTGGTTAGTCGCATAACCTCGAAGCAGTGGTTAGCCGGTGAAAACGGTCACCAAGGAAAGGTGTGAGAACATTCATGCACGTCCGTATTTACTTCGCTAGCATTTCCTGCGTATTTTTATTGCAACATTGCATACAGGGTGCCCCAGATAAGTTTAGCGAAGGTTGTAAAATATGCCGAAGCATTATAGCAAGACGCGACCAAAAGCATGTTGGTGGGTATTGAACGCAGCAATGCGTAGTATATTTTGCATTCCGCTTAAATGCAATAGAACGGAATCACTAACGAACATTGGATGTATTATATAGATCTGACTTCTCGATAACGTTTTAGAATGTTTTGCGTAATCTGGAACAGCAGTGTCCTGTTAAACCCTTGTGACACGGAGCCCTTCTGCGGCGTAAACAAACATCTGTGTATTTTTATACGTATCGTGAACAAATGACTACGCAAAATTAGAGCCACAAGGTGTAGGTTGCAGGGAAGTTGTTCGTCAGAGGAGGGCGGTTTTCGTCATGAATTACTGCTGGTGTCGCAGAACGAACCGCAGGAGGGATTCTTCAATGGTGGCGATTATAATTTGCTCTTCCGTTCCCATAATGCCGTGACATGAAGGCGACAGAATACACCAAAGTACCGCCTCCCCTGACGATCAGCGGGCGGAAACAGAGGGACACCAGCGGTCTAGAGGCGGCTGTGACGAAGTTTCACCGAGGTTTAGGAAGCATGCTGGCGTCAACAGAGATACCCCAAGGGACACGTGATGAATCTTCGTTCAAATAATTTTATTGAGTGCCCTGCGATTGTTAGGAATAAATAGATCGTGGAAATTCAAATTGCGCGAAGACAGAAATAAAGAAAGGCGAACAAAGATAAATACGAGGCATTGTTGTTTTGTTTTTCCCTGCCTTCGTATTCTTGGCGCCAGAAACAGGCGATTAGCGGAAAACAAGTGATTAGTGATTAGCGCCGGAACCCAGAGACGAGGGCGTGGAAAAACGAGACAGACACACAATTACGTCGCGCGTTTCTTTATAGTACCCACAAGTGCATAACCCAATATTTGCAAAATTTTCGCGATGCTTAGACGTTCGGCACCGAAAAGGTTGCGACAAAAGTTACCTGCACGGAAAATCAACCTACTATCTAATTGCGGATAGTTACGGTACTTCTTATGGCATGAAATTTTAGTGGGTAGCACAGTTGATCGTTCGCGCGGAAATGTTCAGAGTCTCTGGGCGAGTAACGATAAGGATATAAAACGGTTCAAGGAGAGACCGATGATGGCGAAAAAGAAATGGAACCCGCATCCCTATTCCTAAGCTAGGCTGGTTTGGAACAACATGCAGGAGTGGTCAATGACGAAGAGCTCTCGGATGATAAACTCAATAAACGTCAGTCTACACATCTCATGAACACAGGGATAAAGATTTGTATATATCACGTGACCTTCGCTATGTCACTGTGTGCATCAGTTTCTGCGACCTTTCTTGCGCAAATATCATATCCAGCACGCATTTCAAACATGACAGTATTCTAGCCCATCGAAGAACACGACGAGGCCATCGGCCGTCACAATACGGGCCTGCATTATTTACCGAAGTTCTTTTCTGCGAGAAGGTTTCCTCATTGGCCGGCGTTTCCACAGTGGTTATTGAGAACAGCAATTATTTGATTAAACGATCTCCTCGGTGATGACCGATGCCGCATGATCAGCTTACGTATTACAGAGATTCGGAAATGGAAAAAACGCGTGATCAGCGCAGATTTCAAAATACGGAATAGACGCAGGCGAAAATAATTAGCGTAGCTTGCACTGTAGTCGCAATGCTAAACAGCAGAGCGGATGGGCACCTAGCCAGTCGGCTTTTGGGCTAGGCTAAGTGCGACCAAGTCATCCCCAGCATCTTCCGGTATGTATTGATTACTGGTCGATTATTAATTAGCTATGGATTGGCTATTGATTGGCTATCGCAAGGTATTGGCCACGTATTTGGGCTAGGCTATGCACTACGAAGTCCTCCCCAGGATTTTTCTTAATTGATTGATTATTGATCGATTATCAATAAACCATTGATTGACTGTCATTTGGCTATCGCAAGGTATTGACCACGTAGTTGGGCTGGCTATACACTACCAAGTCATCCACAGTATATTCCACAATTTAGTGATAATTGATCTATTATTGATTAGGTATTGATTGGCTATCAATTGGCTATCGCAAGGTATTGGCCACGTATTTGGGCTAGGCTTGTGGTCACTGCCTGAGATCTAGTCATGCTTAAGCGAGCGTGACACAACGCTCGGTAATTTAATTACCGAGCGAAGGCTTAATGCTATATTAATGGTCGATAAAACTACGAACCTTACTACGCGTATTCGTGTAGTACTTTGCTACTCCTATCATTGCTTCGCCTCTCTGAGGAAGCTGCGACTATTTTTGTGAATGTTTGTGTCATTAGCACTAATTTCGCACAACCTTCGCGCAGAGCCGTAGTTGAGGCACCACCTGGCGTTATGACAGCTGCAAGGCGAGGTCTTCTCTTGGTGCTGCTGCTTCTAGGAGCAGTACATGTCTCCATACCATCCGCAGACGCTGACAGTGAGTCACGTGCTTATAACTTTTGCTCACGAAAAGAAAAATGGCCATCTCTTGGAGAATCGCGCTCGTAACTACAAATAAGACGATTTCTCATCACGAGTTGAGCATCAGATGTGTTTTGCCATCAGTAATTAGTCTTCAAAAGATAAGGTTAGTAAATAGTCAATAGTCGGTAGACAGGCGAGCGTCCATCAATGGACGGCTTTTCCTTTACGTAGATATCACGATGGGCATACAGTAAATCGAGTGCCAACAAGTGAAATTGTTAAAACGCCTGGTTACTTTCATCCTGTTCTGGGCTTTATTCTTCAATACTGATTGATTGGAGTACGTAAATACAGGTAGTAGCGGAAAAAGAGCGTTAATGCTTATGCCTGCATGATGTCGACAGTGTGTGGAGAGGTAACATGAGGAAGTGTTGGTACTTTCAGTGAACATGCATGTGTACAAAAAGCCGGAGAGGCTTGCGAAGAAGTCCGTGGAATATGTTTTAAAATAAGTAATCTCGTAGTCCGTAACGCAGTTGCGTGAAAATCGCTATTTTCGATATGATTAGGATGAATAAACAGGACTCGAACTTGTTTTCTTCGTGTGTTTTGTTCGCATTGTTTCTGCTGAGCAGTTGTATGCGCAGCGCATGCACTGTTTTGAGTACAATGGTGGTGAGACAGTTAACATCAATCCACAACTGTGTGATCATTTCACTGGGCGCTTTTCATCACACCCGAAATTTGAGACGTTTGCACCAGACGGTTGTATACCTCTTCTTAACCACCCGAATGCATCCTTCGTTTGTTTTGATTTCTTATTTCTAAGGTGCACAGAGGCACTCCCATAGTTTACCAGTGCTTCACGAGAACACATCAGGGATCCATGGTTAAAAATGTTCAATGTCAACGACAAAAAGATCAGTTAGATAATGCAAGGGAATATTTTAGGCGGTCCTAAAAATCACGATACGCGGTGTCCAGGCTAGCCACGTAGACTTGGAGTATCGACAACAAGGTGACACTTGCCCGCTTCTCGGATATTGCGTTTTTATTGTGACTGTAGTGCCCACCAGCCTCAGGTACGGCGTCTTTTTTTTTTTTTTTTTTGGTGGGGGGGGGGGGGGGGTTCAGAAACCAAATAATACTTTATTTTACGGCGATAACAATTACACAGACACTGTAGGTGCGTTTGCGCTGTTGCCGTGACTACTGCGCCATCGAGGTGTCTTGGTGTCGAGGGCGCATGCGCGATACTGGTGTGTAGGATTTGAACACGGTTTCTTAAGGTACTAGACGAGTCCGTCTGGAAAAACCGACGACGCCAGGTGGCCGCACCATCGTCCTCTGCTCTCTGCACTGGGCCGGATAAGGCCTCGTATCTTGGGATTTTAGGGCCAGAACTTCGGCTGCAATCTCTAGATGAACGCTGCTAGCACGAGTTTTGAACGCACACGCATTATCGTTCTGGCTGAGGAGCTTTGTTGTATGTACGCCACATCGGCCGTCGGTGCTCACACCGATTTGACGAGAACGCGGATAGCAGACGTCAAGCGAAGTCAATTTAATCATTTCATGGAGCGCTGAAGAAACACCAGCGGTTTTGTGTTGGTCTCACCTCACCCACCATGGAGGCAAACTGTACTGAGTACTGAATTTTGAGGGGCACGAACGCACCTCTCACTGTAGTCGAAGTGGGCGCTGTAGGGCACTCTTCGTGTTACGCTACAGCAGTTGTCTCTAGATCTTTGTCGTACTGTGCAGCCTCCGCGCGTTGTTCGAACACCGTGCCAGTAGATCGAGTGCTAAGCTGAGCGGCGCTATTGCTTTCAATGCTTCCCCTTCAGACGAAATTGTCATATTTAAAGTTGGCCCGTTTGCCCGTGCTAAACGCAGCATCCTACAGTACTCGCGTTTATTTTCATGTTTACTGTCGTATTAAGGCACTGACAGAACTTGGGATTCAGCCAGTTTGTGCGTAGAGAAAACATTGGCGAGAGAAACAATATAAAGACAAGTAGAATGCACGCCACAAGCGGCTGTGTTGCTTATATACAATGAATGTAAATGAATGTATGCAATATGAACATACGTGAATACATGCTACAGCGTCTTCAAATGTAACTAGGCATGCTCAAAGATTTAGGTGTCTCTTTATGTCCTGGTTTAATTCGCACCATAGCATCTATGAGGATTAGTAGTTTCTATATATTCCTTGTTAGTGTTCAGTCAACGATTAGTTGAATTCTTTAAAGACGCGAGCTACCATCAACGAATTAGAGCCTCTATGCTGTCTCCTGTGTACCAACACAGTCTAGGCCTTCATAGCCTGCAAGTCGAGAACAAGTATGAAGAAGGCCGCTTACATTATTCCATATCTTTGTTGCAGAGGAGAAATCGATTCGTACAGAAGGCTGCAACGCCGTTCAATGCCCGTGACAGGGGCAAGCGAGAGTCATCAATCTCTATCAGCTGGTCCTGAAACGGCCCGGCTGAACCCTGCCACGTCGGGACATGACGTAGTTTTTGGTCTATTCTGAAACCAGACGCCTCCGAGAAATGCTTAACATAAGTCACTTCTGCTGTGAGAAAACAACCGAAAATGTATGGCATTTTGAACTCAAGCCCACGGCGGCAGCATGCATTTGGGTGATGAAGGCGCTAACCACTGTGCTATCGCGAAGCTTATGTTCTTGGTAATTTGTTTGCGCCCCACCTTTCGTGACAGTTGGGGCATCAGTTCATGCATCCCGGAGGCCAAAACAGGCAGCATATTGCAGAAGCCAAGCACGGCGCTTTGAGCGTTGTGAATAAGTTATCCTTTATATGATGGTGACGTTAGGGAGGCGGGTGCTATGATATCTTGCTGATATGGCAAAAAAAGATCGGTCCAGAGCCGTAAAAATTTATAAAGTGCGATCATTTTTTCCCGCCTTTTGTCGTTGGCAGGCTGTAGCGAGTTGAAGATCGTGTTCGTAAAGGTGCCCCCTACCGACGTGATCAGCGGTCCTCAAAAAGTCACCAAAAGCGCACTGCTGCAGCTCTGTGTTGTACTGCATCGACGCTTCGGAGCCATGTTATTCTCGAGTGACCTACCTGAAGGTATGCGGGGAACATTGACGTCACTGTTGAGGCTTGCGGCAGCAATACATGTTGGATGTAGGAAGTGCGCGAGGAAGACAGGGAAAACTCACGAACTTATAGCGAGACAGAGCTGCGTTTTTTGTTTCGCCTGCCTTAGTTGTCTTCCCCCTATAATTTGGTGAATTGTGGAAGCACCTTAAGAAGAACACAGAAGGGTACACAACGGCTGTGTGCGTTTTAATGTCGTGCGACCAACTATGCTAACACAATTCTTGGTTCCTCTTGCTGTTTGCATATTCGGCAAAAAAATTGTTACAGGAGCAAGCGAGAGTCCTCTCTCTCTTCAGTTCGGCCTGAAACGACCCGGCTGAGCCCTGCCATGTGTGGACATGACGTAGATTCTGTTCCATTCTGAAACCAGACGCCGCTGAGAAAAACTTTAACTTCTGCTGTGATAAAACACCCCCAACTGTAGCATTTTGAACTCAAGCCCCCTGCGGCAGCATACATTTGGGTGGGGAACACGTAAAGCATTGTGCTATGGCGAAACTTATGGTTCCGGTAATTTGTTAGTTCATCCACCCCGAGGAGCAGAACAGGAAGCCTCTTGCAGAAGACAAGGACGGCGTGTGTTCGTCGTAATTAAGTTATTCTTGATATGCTGGTGGCGCTAGCTGTGATATCTCGCTGCTATTGAAAAAAAAGTAAACCCCAGAGCAGGTAGTAATTGATAAATTCTCATCATATTTTTGCCGCTTTCTTTTGTTGCCAGCTTGCAGCAAGCGAACGAATATCACGTTCACCAAGCTACAGCCTGCAGACGTCATCAAGGGACCCGAGGCAGTCACCAACAGCGGGCTGCTGAGCCGGTTTGTGAGACTGCATCGGGCCTTCGGTGGCATGTTCTTCTCGGGCGACCTCCCAAAAGGTATACGTGGAGAAAATGTGACGTCAAAGTTAGGGCTGGGGGTAGCAGTGCACGTAGGAAGTTAGCGAGAAAGGCAGAGAAAACGCACGAAGATATCGCGAGACATTGAGCTGTTGATTTTTTTTTTGTTTTGCCTGCGTTGGCTTCCCGCTATCAACTGGTCTATTGTGGAAGCACCTTTACACGAGCACTTAACAAGACGATGGAGCTTTGTGCGTTTCAATGCCGTGCCAACCGTTATTGTTACGGAATACTTAGTTACTCTTGATGTTTGTGTTTTCGGTAAAACAATTGACGCAATGATGCTTAGGCACTGAAAACAGACAATTGGTTATCTCGTTTACGAACAAAGGCGGATACTCACATTGCATAAAATTAGGCGGTGGCGTTGCACAAGAAAGACCATATTGCACAAGAAAGGCCAATCGCACAAGAAGGACCATAGATGGTGAAAAGAAGCGCCTACACAAAGCAATTTGTAAGCTATATGGAGCGGTGTTCCCGAACAAGCAAAGGCATATAGTCAATGACGAAGTGCTCTTAGACTAAAAGCCATGAGAGCTTGACACCCATGATCACTGTCACTTTCTCTCTCTCTCTTAAGATGATGTCCCTCAATCTGTCACGTGCCATCAACAGTTTCACACACTACCTCACTGCGCCTTGCGTTTTCCTTCTGTCTTGCCTTATCCACTATGTGTTTCGAGCTTGCCCAAATACAAACTTTTCAGCAAGAATGTCCCGCATATTGACTATCCTAACATATCTTGCCGCTATGCTACAGCCCAAGCATGATGGTAACGATGACGTCACTGCAGCATATTATCACGCGTACAATATTGTGCTATTTTATGGTGACCGTTTTCCACAGGAATATCGCTTTTATCGATTTGTTACTCCGCGCAAGGCGCTCCAGCTGTCGTGCTGCCACGCTTCTCATTTGCCGCAGCTCGGACCCCAAGATGACGGCTACTCTGGCATCAATGCAAACCATCTATATATGGTCAGCGAGTAGCAACAGCGAAGAGGTCGAAATACTGGGAGAAAATTTGGGAATAGAATCGAACATCTTTATTGTGCGAACTTTTGCGTAGAATTGAAATAAACAATCGCATGACGACTTTATCGCATGACGACTTTACGGTCCAGAGTCGGGGAGATCTTAACTACTAGGACGAGTACGAATATTCACACCTGTCGGAGTAAATTTTCGAGAAGTCACTGGTGGTCGTGTGGATTCCAGATTGTACAACACCATTTTCCTTGCGCGATTTGATTAACTTGATTAGACATGCCAGTTTCGGTGTCGAATCGGCGGTATAGTTCGCAAAGGGTCTTATTTCGTAAACGCGTCTTGAGCGAACGTGATATCCTGGTGACAACTACAATTTGATCAAACGATCACCGGCAGAAAGTTAAACTTTAGGGGCTCGCGTATTCGCAAAACTTCATTTACTTGAGAACGTTTTCTCATTCGCCAGGATTTGGACACCAGTCATTCGTAACAGCGATAACTTTGCTAACAAAAAAATCACTTCAGCGATGACCAATGACGTTTGGCATTATACGTAAGATAATTTTTATGACGAAAATATTGGGAACAGACGTTAGCAGTACAAATCTGAACCGGAAACAAAGAACAGGGTCCAGATATGCTTTACGGACAATTGGGTTAAATTCACCGACATAAGGACCAACACAGAAACAAAAACGAGGAAAAAAAAACGGAAGTTCACCGAACTTGGAGACGAATTCGCATACCTTTTCGTTCGTTAGAACGGTTGCCATTGGCTTTTAACCTGCCTTTACGAATGGTTAAAATGGGCTCGTGAACGCAGTTTGTAAGAGCTTTTGTGGCAAGTCTTCCTAAATATTGCGTTCTGTTCAGATGTATGATGTTAAGATGCTTCAGCAATATAGCAAGTGCCAAACCCTTCTAGCAACTTTAGTTTTGAACTGCCGTATCATCGTATTTTTGTGTAAACATGGGGCTCTTATTTCGGGCGCAATGGCCGAATGAATACATTCTTAAGTCGGTACATCCTTCTTGGCATTGGTCTTGCTGCCACCGTTATTCGTGCAATCACTGTAACGAATTACGAGATTTTACGAATTATTCTGTCACGTGAACTGATTTTTCCCTGAGACCGTGCTCAATAATCATGGAACATATTCACTCAGAAATTTCATAGGCTGCAACTTTTCGTAAGAACAGGTGTCCGCCAATCGCGAAGTAGAACATGCAGTTATAGAAAGCGGTCAACCAATAGAAAGCTACACATACAAGGGACAAATCTTTGATTACGCCAAATGTCGAACTCTAGAGATTGATCGCGAAGAACACTCGCCTGCAAGTCATGACACCTATCACGCTTACGAATGCGACCAGCCTACGGCAACCCGTTGATCGCAATAAACAGTGGGTAACGTTGTTGTTTTTCTCATGAGAAGATGCATTCGTTAAAGAAACGTTTCAAGTTTGTTATGCGCAAGCGACTTTAGGTCACTTACGCAACCAGCACCTGCTAAATTGCTGCATATGTATTCTTTTTGACTGCGCGAGATTGCATATGCCGAAATCGAAATGCGAGTGAGGTTGACGCCATGTGGCTTGTCATTTGAAACTCATAAATCGTAAATATGTTTCCGGCGGTGATAATAGCCCGGTATCTGCGCCGAAGATAAAGAAAGTGAGAGCTTGGCCGACGAATGTTAGTCCGGAAACTATGCGTCAGACTATGCGTAAGCACTAGCGCAACACTATGCTCGTTTAGTCAAGCTCATCTGCCGAATGCCTTGATCTCCCGCTCCCCTTGAGCCTTATTTTAATGGCTGCCGACGTGGTCAGCCCGCCAGCTAGTGTAGTTGCTCAAGAGAGTAGGCCTAGCTTTATCTCGAAAACTGTGCTGCTTGCAGGGATGTGAGTGACGGGTGGGATTTTCTCATACCGACGGCCATATCGTAGTCGTTCCTCCCGTTCCTCCCGCTTGAACACCTGTCTCATCATCCATTGTTCACGGCCGGCTGATGCGATTGATGACGCCCGCAGGGCGTCGGCCCTGATCGCTTATACAAAGCACGAAAAGAATGAAATAAACTAGCTTCGGAAATGCATGGCTACAGAATCGCAGCCACTATTTAACGCATAAGCTTTTGATAAATAATCTGTGCTGTTTTAGACCGATAGCTGTACTACTACAGGTACAAACCCGGAAAACGCCTGGTTCTAGCTCAACCAAGGTCAAACTGGGACATAGCTTGCCACTCGCGCCGGCTGCTGCGTATGCCGCGTGGGCGCCCATATCTTGAAAGCGATCTGCGATGTGTACAAAGTGCGCGGTCACACGGGCCTCACCTTCAAAGTGATCTGCCATGTGTACAAAGTGCGTCGAGTGCTGGTAGCATTGTATGCGCTGTACTTTCAACGCTTAGTTCGCGTAGAAGTGAGACGCAGCATGGTCAATTCGCTCGCTGCTGCTGCGTCTGTGTGTTGTCTTTGAGTGCATCTGTAGATGAGGTAGTTGCTGGCGGCGCCGAGCAGCCTGTTTTCTTTCCCAAAGCCAGCAAAACCGTGGTATCACTCGACAAACTTGGTTCAACCGCGCTATACCACTAAATTTCTTTAGGTTACCTGTAGGCAGCTTACGGTGCATTCCACAGCCGTTAACCACCCGCCACCACGGCACCGGCGTCCGTTGGGAGACAGCGTTTCCTCACCTGTTTCGTCACAATGTCCCCGGGACGCCGGAGACGTTGCTTGATGCTTTGCCGCCGGCGTCCCGCTTTCTAAGATAAATCGGCGAGGAAACAGTCTCACCTGACCGGTTCCGCGGCGTCGACCCTATGGGAGGAGACGCCTAAGTGGAGCCGCGCAGAGCGGTTGGCTCTGCATGGAGCTCCGCGATTTTCGATCTTTTGACCAGTTTTTCCTACGATGTGCTGAATTTCGTGTGGGATAGACGATTCGGGAACATATAAGGACTCTGCGGACACCACTGTTACCGGTGAGCTCTTCGCCTTTTCGTAAATACGGGCCAGGACGTGCGGATTGCTAACACTTAGGCCGATTACGGCGTCGGCTGCTGCGCGGGAGACGCCGGGCGCGCTGCCGTGACAGATGGCGACGCCGGCGGCAGCTGGAGCTGCGATGCCGATGGCGGCGAACGCTACGACGGACGCGCCTGAACCAAGCTACGCTCAAGCTACAAGCTCGCTCAAACGACTAAAAGCACAAGCCGCGCTCTCGGGCTTGGACCGGGAACAAATGGAGTGCCAAGACACCGACGAAGGGGATGACATCATCCCACACGACACCGATACGCCTACCACACGCATCGAGCAAGACGAGGACAAAGAAGGAGACTGGCAAACGGTGTTAACCATACGCCAGAAGACGGCTCTTGCAAGAGCTGGAAGGAAAACCGTGGGAGCAGGGGGTGGCTATGACTCGTCGAGCCAGCACCTCGGACTACCCAAGAAACCGCCGTTGAAGAAAAAGTCACGAGCCAACAGACTACCTCCGTTACCAAAGGAAGACTTCAAATTAATAGTCCAACCACATCAAGGGCTACCAATGAAAGAGTTGGTGGCACCGCAGATCTCCGAAGCGGTCATCATGGCCACGCAAAGGAAGGTGAGAGGGGAACACTTCCTTTTACGACTAAAGCCAGGATCAAACACCTTTATCATATCTACCCCCAAACAAGAGGTAGCAGATATAGTCAGGCAGATAGCGACGCTCGTTATCAACGGCAAACAACACGCAGTAAAGGCTTACGTGACGGCCGGAGAAGACACAAAGAAAGGCGTCCTGCACGTATTGTCACCGCACACGAGTCCGGAAACACTCCAAGCCAACCTGCGCATCAGAACGCAAGGAGTGGAGATACGAGAGCGCATTCTCGGGAAATCAAAGACAGCAGTTATAACTTTCTATGGCCCCATGATACCACGCTTTGTTTATTACATGGGAGGAGAAATGCCCTGTTACCCATTCAAGAATACTGTACAATTCTGCAAAGCGTGCATGCAAACAGGCCACAGGATGGACGTGTGCCCTCAAACTCATACCTCAGTATGCAACAGATGCGGCCCTAAAGAGCCAGAGCCGGAGCACGAATGTAAACCTACCTGCAACACTTGTGGAGAGGAGCATCTTGCGGGCTCGAAGGATTGCAAGAAACGGTTCAAAAAGCCGCAGCTGAACAAGAAAACGCCAAAGAAATCATCATCCAGAATATCCAAAGCTCCGAGCAAGGAATCTCCACCGAGGCGACGTTGGTACGACACGAACGACACGGAAGACGACGACTGGCCACCATTAAGGCGACAGGAAGATCTAGAAGCGGCATCGCCACCGCAAGAGCGATCTGGATCAAGAGAGCGACGAAGAAAACGAGATAAGGACTCTGACTCTTCAGACTACCCCACTTCCAAATGCCAACCCACTGATACAGGGTCCAGGCAAAGATCTTCCACTCCAACAAGGAGGAAGGAACCCAGCAACAACAAGGTGAGCTGGGCGGGGATGGTTTCTACCATGGCTCCCATAACATCCAACCCAGAATACCAAAAAATCGTATTCGAAAACAAACAACTCAAGCTAAGTTTAGAAGAACTTAGACTGGAAATCACCACACTTAAAAGCCAACTCACAACTAAGGCGGTACAAGTAAAGCCCACACATGCGTCACAACAACAAGAACACACGAAAGCGACGCCCTCTATGGACAAAACACTACAACTCCTAGTACAACAGATGCAAAGCATCCAAAACTTCCAACAACAATTATACGCTGATTTACAGGGACATAAAGGATACGTAGAAGAAACGCTAGCCCGGCAAAGGCCACTACGTAAAAGAGCGAATAGCAACCCCAACGCACCGTCGGCGAGAAAAGCCAAGAATTGTATAATCTCGGACTCGACGGACGTCGAAAGTGTGATCAACAATGGCAGTAAAACGCCCAGAACCGCAGACACCGCTGAGATATGGCACTGGAACTGCCGCTCTTTCCAAAGAAGAGCGGCAGCGCTACAGATATACATCGATTCGGCCATCAGCAAACCTGATATTATATGCCTCCAAGAAATAGGGAAGGGGACAGTCAAGCTGAGGGATTACTACACAGTTACGAATCAGCAATACCCGCGGGTTGCTACATTAGTGCACAAAGGGATAGCGGTAAGCGCACACTATGCCCCTTCAATGCACAACAGAGCATCAAATCATTGAAATACACACAACGAAGAAAGGGAGAGCAAAGACCTTTATTTGCAACATATACAGCCCTCCCAAGCAACGTCGACCAGAGTTTGCGGATATTCTTGAGTGCGCACTCGGCACCTAGAAGTAAAAGACAAATTTATACTCCTAGGCGACTTCAACGCTCCCCACACAAATTGGGGATACCGACGAGATACGCCCAAAGGCAGAAGCCTGGTAGAAATTACAGACAAATATGATCTAGAGCTAGCAACCCTCCCACTAACACCCACTAGACTAGGAAATAGCGTGTGCGGGGACACCTACCCCGACCTAACCTTCACGCTAAACATAGCGGATGGACAATGGAGGAATTTAGACGAAAATCTGGGTAGTGACCACTATGTTATTAGCTATTCAATGACCACACCCCGGCTAAAACGCGCACCAAAGCAGGCCAAAGTCACTAACTGGACGGCGTACAGAAAATATCCAATGTCCACAACACCCCCCAACACTGCCGAGGACTGGGCAAAGGAACTCAATGTCGCGCACAAAGCCACAACAAGAAACATATCAATTAACGCGAAAACCCCTGCAGTTGACCCACACCTGCTACACCTGTGGGAGGGACGGCGCAGCTTAACCAAGCGCTGGAAAAACCAGAGACTGAACAGAAAACTTAGGGCAAGAATAGCAACCGTAACGGAACAAGCAAATGAGTATGCCAGACAGCTGCAAGCAGAAAATTGGCTTCAATTTTGCGATTCATTAAGAGGGACGCTATCCACCGCTAAAACATGGGCTATCCTACGTAGTATGATAGACCCGGACTCTACAAAAACGGCAACAACGAGAACAATACGCACCATAGTAGGTGAATACAAAGTAGCACCGATGCACTGATCCAAGCCCTCAGGGACAAGTATATCAAAACAGGGGGTGATAGCGTCGAATCTCTCAACTACAAAGGGCCAACAAACGATCCACTAGATGCGCCCGTTACGGTTGCGGAACTATATGCAGCGGCACAGGACATCAGACGAAACACAGCACCCGGAGAGGACGGCATCACCAACGCAATGCTGCAGCAACCTCAGCAATGATCAACTCGTACGACTAGTAGACTACTTCAACAAGGACATATGGGAAACTGGTACGATTCCACAGCAATGGAAGGAAGCAACCATAGTCCTTATCCCTAAACTGGGAAAACAGAAAACTATTCAAACCTGAGGCCAATCTCTCTTACGTCATGTCTCGGGAAGCTGTTTGAAAAAGTGATACTCACGAGGTTAACCGATTATATCGAAAGACAGAACCTCCTGTCGCTGTACATGTATGGCTTCCGCAAACATCTTGCAACACAGGATGTTTTTCTCAGACTCAGAGACGAAGTAATTAACAACGTGGCGACTGGAGAAGAAAACATAGTGGTGGCGTTAGACCTAAAGAGCGCATTCGACACTATGTCTCATAAGCTCATCATGGAGGAACTAGAAAAAATGGGGTGTGGAAAGAAAACTTTTGACTACGTCAAATCCTTCCTAACTGGCAGGACTGCCACGATAGGATTGGAAGATATACGATCACCCAAGCTAAACCTCCCCAACAAAGGAACTCCACAGGGAGCTATACTCTCGCCATTATTGTTTAACATTGGCATGAACAATTTAGCAAGAAGGTTACATCTAATCCAAGACCTCAAATTCGCGCTCTATGCGGATGATATCACCTTATGGATGCACAAAGGCTCGTTAGGCCACAAAGAAAGCACCCTGCAAGAAGCCATCAACACTGTCCAACACTTCGTGGCAGAATACGGCATGGCCTGTGCACCAGAAAAGTCCGAATGGATCAGAGTCCATGGACGAAACTACCGTAACAGACCAAACCTGCACCTCCAACTAGAAAACAGCACGCTTCCAGAAAGGAACAAGATTCGTGTCTTGGGCCTCTGGATCCAAAGCAACAGGCGAGCGGATCACACTATCGCAACCCTGAAAACGACAATGAAGCAAATAGCAAGACTAATCGGAAGAATCACAAAGAAGGGGAGAGGCCTTCACGAAAGCGAAACAATACGACTCGTTCAAGCTTTTATCATCAGCAGGATAACATACGCTCTACCCTATCAAAACTTAAATCGCACAGAAACAAAGATGGTGGATCAGATCATACGGGGCGCGTACAAAGCGGCACTAGGATTACCGGTCAACACCTCAAATGAAAGACTGCACGACACAGGAGTTTACAACACCTTTGAAGAGCTCAAGGCAGCAGTTCTGATAAATCAGATGGAGCGCCTATGTCTCACAGAAGCAGGACAACAACTACTGACTGAACTAAGCTACCCGGTGAGACCGCAATATTGCAGTGACCGAATCCACCAGATCCCAAGTCAAATCAGGAAGCAAATACAAGCCACACCGATACCAAAGAACATGAATCCCGAATACCACAAAGGCAGAAGACAAGCCCGAGCCAAGCAACTTATCAAAAGCTTTGGAAACAATCAAGATGTGCAATACACAGACGCCGCTCGGACCACCAGAGGACACGTCATAGTAGCAGTTCGCAACACACAGCGAAAAAGAGCCGATATAACGGCCTCAATAAAAACAACTTGCACAGCCACTGCCGAAGCCTCAGCAATCGCGATGGCAATCAAACACAGCGACAGCGCCGGGCACTCGGCACTGGTTATCTCCGACTCTCAAGCAGCATGCAGAATGTACATGCAAGGCAGATTGCCACGAATCGCGCTAAGAATAATAGGCGACGCACTCCAAGAACAACATGCAATCATATGGTGCCCAGGACACGAGGGCATCCCAGGCAATGAGAGGGCACACTCCCTAGCTCGAGAACTCACAAACCGAGCAGGGAACCACAGCCCTTGCCAAGATAGCCCAATTACGGCCCGAGACATCCTCGAGCACCAACGTCGCACAAGAGAGCGCCTTGCCCCCCCGCATCGGCAACTGGGGTTACAAGAAGCCCGCGCATACAGAAGAATACAAACACACACCTATCCACACTTAGGAAGAGCACACCACATGAATCCCACACTGCATGCCGGCGCTTGTCCATGGTGTGGTGCATGGCCGTCACTACCGCATGTGACGTGGGAATGCACGAATAGACCGCAGGAAGCAAACTCGCGTCACATCCTTACCTACAGTAGGGAGCCGTGGGAGATCCTCCTCGCCCAGCCGGAGCTGGAGGCCCAAAGGGGCCTCTTGGACCAGGCGCAGAGGGTAGCAAGGATCACTGGTGTCCTGGACTAAGGACCCACCCACCAGCTCCCTTTCACCCAACCACTTTCCTTATTCCCCTTTTCCCCTCCCTCAATAAATAAAGTTTTTCCATCCATCCACCTTCTTTCGGTACTCACTCTTGTCGAAAACGCGATGAGCGATTGCCAAGAGTGATAACAAGGGACAATGCCTCCTAAAATTGCAAGGGAGTGTGTTGCTTGCGCCGGCAGAACGCGCAAAAGATTACGCCGAGGAACATAACAATCAGAAACTTGTAATTCGTAAATTCAGGCATCGAAAGGACTGAAAGCAGGCTTTGCACCGACGCATTTGTCTTGAGTGCGAGTAGAAGGCATTCTGCGAGCGTCTAGACATGGTCGGGCTGGGAGCCTCTGTTGCGTCCATCTCTTAGTATGTAGCGTACCATCGCGTCGCCTAAGGTCAAGTTTTGGAAACGTGAAGTCACCCGTGTACTTGTGCTATGAAAGTGCAGGAAATAATGCCGGAGAATTGGGGAATCCTTGCAAATCAGATGTTTTCATATTTTATGGTATTTTTTGGTATGACTCCGATATTTTCTACGCCATGCATATAAAAGCGAATTGAATTTGTTTGCAATGCCGCCCATTCACCGCTTTCGCATGTTTCCCCTCTAGACGCAGTATTCCTATGTCTAAATACTAAAATGACACATGCTTGTAATTTACAGCTTCTTTTTTCAGCTGATACCGTCCGGTGGAGCTTCATACGGGAACCACTGCTTACCTGGGGCCACAACGTTGGATTAATTCACAAAGATCCCGGACCGAACACTTATATAGAGCAAAATAAACATTTCCTCATTTCAGAAGGCGTCTTGCGTTTACTTTGTGAAATTGCACGTGACACAGATTCGATGGGGCTTATAAAGGTAGTTCGCAATCATTTTTACCAAATAATAAAACGATTCGGCACCATGACCGTGTGCGGTTGAGCAAATAAAAAAAAAGCGATGGGCGTAACCCGAGCCAGCTAGCGTTACAAACTCGCCCGCTCAAAACCGAAACCGCAAGTGTGGTTAAGGTATTGGTGGCAGATTGCAGGTATCGTCCAGAATTGACTGCAACGCGTCAAGCGCGCTGCAGTCATTTCGGCCGCTGGGCTCTACGGCAGTGTCCACTCTTGGGCCTCTTCGATTTTCGGAGTTCTGGCAGGTACACCGTATTCGAGTGCGTTGTGCACTCTAAGGTGCTTGCCGATTGCCAGTGCTGGAGATAACAGCGATCGCAGTTGGATATCGTAACGACTCCGCAGCAATCATATTTTGGAAGGTGAGGGCTCTTGTGTGCAGTTATGAAATGAGACTTCGAACGAAGTAAGGGGTTGCAACTGTTCAGTGTTCAGTGGTGGTGAATAAGAAATGCCATCGCATTGGGTCTAGAAACGCGAGCGAGTCTCGATGCTGACCATGCTTGCGACACTGCGGCGCCGATGCATCACTAATGACAGAGCAGACATCTCAAACGACAGCTACGATACTTTGTCGTTGGAGAACACTCCGCACTCCTCAGCATCGTCATCCACTACGGCACACCGACGCCTTGCAAACAGCTACAGTGACGTGCCAATAATCATTTGCCGTGCGCTACGTCGTCACAATGGAGCCAATGAAACCGTGTTTTACGGCCATCACTGCCCGAAAAGATATATGCATATGCCAGCGACAGTCGACGCTTTGTTTTGATAGTAGTGCTCACTACATCACCAATGACAGATCCTTTTGCGTGTTTTATTTCACCGTTCAAGATTGTTGATGGCCTCTCAGCTCAGCACCGCATCGCTGTTGCCCAAAAATAAGTTGGGCGTGCGCCAACCGTGGTGGCTGCGCACAAAAGTTACATGCCTTGCGCTGGGCCTGACCAATGGTTTTGATTGGTGGGTGAACTCGTGCCAAACTCGTACACTGGGCTGCGTGCGCAAACGATGCGTGCATGCGCAGCTACATCGTGCTACGTGCGTGCGCAAAAGCGTAGACTTGTGGCTGTTGAAGGAGATGACCGCCGACTTGTTCCCTCTGTCGGATCCCGCCATCGCCTACTCGAGGAACTACGCCCGTTAGGTCGAGAGGGTTGAGCTGCTGGCGCGACCTCCTCTAGGTGGCCCCGGGAAGATAGTGCAAATTGACGGGCGACTGCTTCGCGGCAAGTGAATGTCCAATCGAAGCCGCCTGATGACGGTTGACTACGTTCTGCCTAGCCGCCAAAATTATGGTGGTGTTGCAGATCGTTGACCATGGGTCTTCGGCATGGTGTGCGTGACCACAGGGGAGCTGCGGCTTTTCAAGGTTTACCGACGAGAAGCGGCGACGCTGGGTCCCATTATTGCAGCCTGTGTTCAACCGGGGACCATTCACAGTGACGTATGGGCCGTATACGACTGTAAGCACGATAACAAGTTAAGGACCGCACAAAGAACGATGGAACAAAAAATTTTAGGCCTAGTGTTAAGAGACAGGAAGAGAGCGGTGTGTATCAGAGAGAAGACCGGGATAGCCTATATTATAATTGACTATAAGAGAAAAAAATGGAGCTGGGCAGGCCATGTAATGCGTAAGATGGATAACCGGTGGACCGCTAGTGTTACAGAATGGATACCAAGAAAAGGGAAGCGCAGTCGCGGAGGGCCGAAAACTAGGAGGGGTAATGAAGTTAGAAAATTTGCAAGCGCAAGTTGGAGTGAGATAACGCAAGACAGGGGTAATTGGAGATCGCAGGGAGAGGCCTTCGTCCTACAGTGGACATAAATATAGGCTGATAATGATGTTGATTTCACTGGCATCAAGTATTTCACTTCAAGTACAAAGTTCCTAGCCATTTTAGCGTTAAGTAGCAGCTTATTCATGACATTAACACCACAAAATTTCAAGAAACCTTGACCGTAGACGTGAATAGTGGCAGTGAGAATAAAAGTTAGGTTGCTTGCATTTCTAAGGCAGGAGGTTGGTACAATAAACGGACTTGCAGGCACCTGATAATTGTTTGTAATGTTATGGGCGGTACATGGGAAAATTGTTTCTAATACACGTGGAAATGGGGGTATTCGGAGTTTATGAAAAAGCGCGGTATACTTCGATTATTAAAGCGACAGCTTTCTCTGGCTCTTCTAACGAACTTGCAGTTTGCCAGTTTCTAGCCATTTGTAGCCAACTTGGGGCACTAGACGCCACTAGTGGTAACTAGAAATAACTCAAATAAATAAAACTAGCCGATAGTTGGTCTTGAGCCACTGCCTCATGGCAAAAAAATTGCCTAACGAATAAAGCCAGGACAAACAGGCGGAAGGCAAAATCAACTTATTCAAGCCAGCGCTTGAGACGCTTAGCTTGTTAGGCGGGTCGCATGAAAAATGTGTACTTGTAAAAGGTGAGTGAGCGCATCTCCCAGCTGAAGATGAAGCAACAAATTACGGGATGCATTCTTCCCGTATTTCGATGCGCGTCTGTCAACATACTGCCACGTCGTGTCGTGTTATTTAAGACCGTTTAATACTGAACAAAAGTGCCGCTTATTCTGCTTGTGGCGTGCGTCACAAAGCAACAGTGTTAGGCGGATCGCACAGCAACAATGGGCCTATAAAATATTGATTGCACGCATCCTATAGCTGAAGATGAATTTAAAAAATCAGAGGGCACCTAATCACTTTTTATGAGTTGTGAATGCGAAAGCTATAGCGCCCAATTGAACGCCGCTGAGCGGTCCTACAAGTTTTCCCCTGCGGGTAATGTGCCATAGCGGCACGTGTTCCCCGAGCCAGCAAGCAGCCCGTGGTGCCAACACCACATGCCACCGGCGTCCTGCACGACGAGAGACCGAGGAAGCAGCAGCGGCCACCGAGGCCGTTGCCGCGCGCAGCAGCTAAGCACTATCGGGGTTAGATTGAGAGATACGGACCGCGAGCCGGCCTGCAAGAGCGAGATCGAGGGTGAGGTGGCGTCGCGACAATGCCCTCTCCCCTCATGCGACACCTGGTGCACTATTGCGGCAACCACGACAGCAGATGCACCCATTCGCCCGCTCTGCACCGTCAAGGTGCGCTTGTGAAGTGGCGTCGCAGTCACTGAGAATTTGGCGAGGCGCGCTCGTCACGTGGCATCATAGCCAATGGTACTTTAGGTGCCCTTTCTCTGCAACAGACTACAGACGCCGGCTTTTTTGCTCAATGGGCCATTTGACGCTTTCGCAGCCAAAATAAGTTAATGGACGAGATCAAACTCGTCAAGGTACGCATCCTAAACGGTTCCACCAGTGGGATAAATAACGAAGTATATTCCGGCGTTATCGTTGTTAAAGTCTGATGAGGAAGCTTATTTCGTTTACACGTACCTAACACTTGGTCTCACACAACTTATTTCAGCTCCTACAAAAGTGACCGAACTACCATCAAGCATCCTTCCCCTTCTAATACATCCCACCTGGGTAGTTTCACTAGCCTTCACTGCCTTTCACTAGTTACAAGCTTAAGTAACCGTGTTGTAATGCATACTTTATTTATTATTACGTCACCCAAAACTAAAAAGGAAAAGAAAACACTAGCGCTTTGCGTTAAAGGAAATTGCGAAGTTATCAATGGCGAGCTTTTTACTTTTTCTGACCGGTTATTGCTTGGCTTTTCTCAACGCAGTGTCGACACTAACTAGTGTCTCTTTAAACACAAGCTACATGACCTAATCACATCTCACATCCCTACCATAACCATCACAGAACGATCTCAGTCTCCGTGGTTTAACGCAACATTAAAACTACTTAAGAACAAAAAAAAATTCCGGCGGGCAAAAAGTTCATCCTTTCGCTCACTGCAGATGCTCAACAATGATTTTTACTTCAACTTCACCTGATATCATATGAGCTAAACCAAAGAAGTTCTGGAATTCTATAAAACCCACCTCCTCTAGTACGTTATCGTTGCGTGATGAGCAAGGTCGTCAAACTCCTGCGCAGGACGTTGTACATGTACTTAATACAGCTTTCTCTCTACCATTCACCCGCGAGCCATCGGACACCTTGCTTCCCTTGCCCCTACCCATATTAGATCACCCGATGATGCCAGAAATTACGTTTGACGTTCCTGGCATTTCCAAAATAATGATTTCTCTAAAACTAACATCATCCGCCGAGGTCGATGGCATCAATTAGAAAATATTAAAAAAGTACTCAGCTCGTTACAAGCGTTATTTTGTCGTACATATTTCAGAAGTCCCTCTCCTCTCGCGTGGTCCCATTGGATTTCAAAGTGGGCAAGGTCATTCCAGTTCCGAAAAGAGGCAACCCATCATCACCTAAAGATTATCGTCCAGTATCCCTGACGAGTGTTTGTTCCAAACTGATGGAACACGTTCTTTATTCGCAAATTGTAAATTTTCACCTTTCAGTAAATTTATTTCACCCTAACCAGCATGGTTTTTGAAAAGGTCTCTCGTGCGACACCCAACTTCCACTGATTATTATCGATATTAGTTTCAGCGTTGACACTAACACTTCCGTTCATGCGTTGTTCCTCCACTTCGAGAACGCCTTCGATAAGGCACCTCACAACAGAATGTTTGAAAAATTTTGATACTAAACCGTAACCCCGTATATTTTATTGGATACGGAGCTTTCTAACTAACCGAAACAATTTGTCTATGCTAATGGTCACTCTTCCGCCCTTTCATCCGTAGATTCTGGCGTCCCACAGGGAACTGTACTTGGCCCCTTGCTTTTACTTGTATACAATAACGATATACCGACAAACATGTTCCTCACAAATACGCTTATTTTCTGGTGATTACGTGCTCTATCGGCAAATTAATAATAATGACGACGTACTAGCTCTTCAAACTCATCTTTTTTTTAATTGAAACTTGGTGCAAGGAAATGGTTAAGGCAATTAAATACTAACAAGTCATCCCTTCTATCTTTCCAGCGTAGGCCCTTCTATCCCGTCCCTGAATATGTAATCAATGGTTCGCTTATTTTGTTAGTTAGCGCTTACAAATACCTTGGTGTCACTCATTGCTACGATAGGAGAAAAAAGTTACCGGCGGAGCGAGCGGACGCATGTTTCCTCGTCTCCATATATATATATATATATATATATATATATATATATATATATATATATATATGGAGACAGAGACAATATATGGAAACATTCTGCAGTTCAATATATATATATATATATATATATATATATATATATATATATATATATATATGTATATATTGAACTGCAGAATTTTTCGAGTAGCACCTTAATGAAAGTGCATTGACCGGATGCATGAATTGGTGTGGACCACCGGGAACCCAAATTTCGAGGTAGGGGACCCCTTCCGAATTTAGAGGACTTTTTTGTGCCCGAGAGGAGCGCCCGCCGCTGGGCCTAACGTCGGCTTTGTCCTTGGCCGGGGGAGCGGTAGCCCGAGCGCGAGCCTCGGCTGAAGCCGCCCACAGACATCGAAA